>NW_027256881.1:179069843-179237343 GCF_029215685.1 Pituophis catenifer annectens
AAAATAATTATTGGGTTCTAAGTATAGATGGCTTCTTGAGTTTACAGAAAGGATTTTCAGCTTGACATTTTGACCTCTTGCAAATTTAAACATATGAAATTGTGTACAATATTTCTCCTTGCGGATCTTCCTTTTTCACTCTTTCCTTCTGTAATCCTTTCATGCCTGAAAATTACAAGCAGGGTTGGCTTTGTATGGGACTTCACAGGAGAGAAGCATCAATTGTGATGCATATGCAGGAGAATCTTAACAGGAGTGAAATTGTATTGGTGATTCCCATCTTCCTCCCTTGAGTTGAAATAGCTTCCTCTTACAGTTTCTGTCTACTTGCTAGCAAAATTACCATGGAAAATGTGGACTTTAAGAATATTGTTTTTCTCTCTCATATATTCTGAAATTGCTTTTTGCCACATATAGTGAGGTCCACTACTTTATAGTGGACCTCAATACAATCAACTTCAGTTTGGTCAGTAGTGAGGGATTATGAGGATTTTGATCTGTCAACATATGAAGAGCCACAGATTATCCAATATCACAGTAAGTGGTTAGCTTCAAGAATTCAGTAATGATTATATTCATTGATTCACAGTTAAAATGCCAAGAGTGGGTATCTTTCTTATTAGTGAAGGGCCTTGCCATTTCCTTTTTATGAATGACTAAATGAGTGCAAGGGAAGCCATCCTTTTGTCATCTGTTTCTTGGTTTACACACACACACACACACACACACACACACACACACACACACCAGCAAAATATTTGTAATAAGATATGAACTTTTTATTGAACAGCCAAGCAAAGTTGAAATCCAGTTTGGAAAAAAAAGTGTGAGAGGAAAAAAAAAAGATAAGGAAAATGCCACTGTTCAAAAACTGAGATTTTTCCACATTGTCAACAGTTTATAAGCAATTTACAATAATATAATGCAAAGAAAAATAGAGTATATATTCATATTTCATTATTTCCTCCCAATCTGCTTTCCTTTCCAATCATTTTATGACCTTAAAATACTAATTACTGGGAATATAAATTTGCTGTGCCGTGATTTATAATTAAATGAAGGATTAAGAAAAATGATTTTAAATTAAGATGAGTATGAAAGTCTAATCTAAAATAAATTAATATCTATTTCTTCAGTGGTGACTATTCTTTCATCTTGAACTTGAACTAATTCATCCATTCCTGGATAATGGAGTCATACAGAACTGATAGCCCATGACATATCAGAATGAGAAAGTAGATTGCCCTCATCTTTAGGAGTACCAAAATTTCAAGGCTGAACTCATACCTTTGTGATTCTTACCCCCTTCATTACAGTGAGGCTGCTTACATGATTATATATTAAGATACTTTTACACACCATAAAATCTTTCCATATTAGCTAGGCCTTTACTAAATATTAAACTTCTCTGGGCTAAATTAAATGGTGCTGGAAAGCAATTGTTCTTTAACAAAGCCTTAATTAAATGGAACCTGACAGCCTGTGAGGTATAGGAGGTGGAAGGGAAGGGTCTATGCTTCAAATTTGATTCAACCACGAAGCACATTGGGTGATCATGGACTACATTTGTTTTCCTTAACCTACCTTTAAGGCCCATAAGAAAGATAAAACCTATGAGATTGGCATATAATTTATGCCAAGCTCTTTATAAGGAAAGGTGAGATAAAAATGTCAATCAATACAATAAATGACCTCTTAGTTCACTTTGGGCAGATTCACAAAGAAGAGCACCCCAAAATTTAGTGAAAAAGCACATTTACTGTGTAGGTGGCTGCAGTTGATCAAGGGATTAGATTGAAGGTAAGAAATTGTGAGTTGGTAGGAAGGGAAATGCAGAGGGTTGTTTTCACTTCACAATCAATTTCAGATCATGGGAGAAATAGTCATCTTGCTTTGAAAATGTAAATTAGGATTTTATGAACAAAGAAAATATGTCTTGCATCTGGGGAATAAATGGATTGTAAAGCTGCAATTAATATAAATTTGTCTCCGGTGTGTGTGTGTATGTGTGTGAATTAGAGAGTGTGTGCACACACATACCTCTACGTCAAGGGTGTCAATCTTGCGATCTGTATATTCACATTGCCATCATGTGACATATCGTGACTTTCCCCCCCTTCGTTAAACTGGGGGTGGACATGGCTAGTGCATGACGCATCTGACCCACAGACTGCAAGTTTGACATCCCTGCTCTACATAAACATACATACATTCTCTGAATAAAATATTCTTTATATGGAAGAAAGTGATATCAAAAATCATTGCAATTCAGTAGTTAAAGAGCAGATTAACGTATTTTCTGATTTTGGAGTGAGGGAATGTCAGTCCAGTCCTCCTACTTCAATACAGAAGACAAACCTTGCATTCAGGCTCTGATCCCTGGAAAGCATAGACAACATTTACTGTTTGCATATGTAAGGGATTTGGCCATGGTTTTGATTCTGTAAAACACTAGGGTTCACAAAGGGCCATTCTGCAAGGAATCCAAATTTAGGCACATTTCAGTTTCATATTAGTTTCAGTAGCAAAAGCTTAATTTCTTCCTTCGAGATGAATGGGATTGAGAGCTATTTCTTTTTGGGATAGATTGTACTCCTGCCAGTTACTACACTGGTAAGGTATCCTTTTTACATGCAGTTTCTGTTTTTAGAATAATTTCATATAAATGTTTTGAAGGCCAGACTAAGTCTAATAGTAGGATATTTATTACTGAATGTTCCAGAACTTTTTGAAAGGTTAGATACAGCCAATGGAGATTGTGATTTGGGTTGGAGAACAAGGGGATATTTTGTTCCCTCTTGGAGGGTAAAAGTTATTGGAAAATGAGGTAGGACACTTATTCTACAGCTCTGTCTGATTCCTGTACCTCCATTTCAGCAAAAGCAAAAACATCAGAAGACCCATTTGTAATTCTTACATTCTACATGGTTTGGCTCTGAGGAGATCTATTTTTAACTGTAGACTTTCCTGCTCACATTCTTAGCAAATTTTTTTGTGTAACGTTAATAGTGAGTCAATGGATAAATGCAGGAAAAACCCAGAAACTAAAACTATGAGTACAGCAATTCAACGAATTGTAATTGCAATGCAAAATTCTCCTATCATGTTTTTAATTGTGAAAATAATGCCACTTTTCCAGGGCGAGGCCTATCAATGCTTTTGGAAGGATACTGTACACTTGGTTTTATTAAACTGAAAATAGGTATTTGGTTTTGGTTTCGTTCATTTGGGTTTTATTAATCAATGTAAGGGCTACCACAGAAATAATAGTACATTTATTGATTTTCATTATCTTATTTGGGCATTTTAATGACATATTTGCATTCCATATGCAGAGAATCACAACATATGTCTTACACTACTCAAAGAAGGCAGCCTGTCTGCTTGAATGATAACACAGAGAACCTTTCTGGAATTTTCTGCCAAAATGTCTATAAATTATACTGAGTTGATCTCATTTGATCTGTATATTCACAGATTAGCTTCCTGAAAGTTATTTTGACAGTTTCCATGGAATGGGAAAACACACCGACAAGATGGATCTCTAAAACCATCATTTTCCATCAGACCAAGGAATTGACAAATGAGTCTCATTGATGAGGATAGGACAAAACTTGTCAAGAGATATATATTTACCCTCACAAGCAGCAGGGACAGGCCAGAGGGGAACAGGAAGAGTGGGGGGGGAAGCAATGTTGGAAATTAGGACCGCTTCTGATTTCATTCACGTTTCAGTCCAGATGTGTCATTCATCAGTTCAGTCAAAAGCCAAAACCAATATTCTCCCTAAATATCTCATGTTATATTTACATATTTGAGAAGGTCATTAAGGGCAGATTGCACAAGGGGTTCAGGCATTTTTCCACTATAGAAAAGGATGGCTCCAAGGGGTGTTGTCTGTCAAATGGCATCCTACAAAACAACAGAATAACAATCCAAAATGCTTCTCTCAGGAAATATTTCCTTTTTATCACAACCATCATGACCATCTAGCCATGGCAGTCACTTTTTTGTGCTGATAAAGCTAGACTGCCCAAAAGGAGGTAAATGGGGAAAAGAAGAATGCAGATTTAGAACTCAATAGCATGTTGTACAATGTTAACTGTAAATCTTTCTGCTTCAGAAAAATAGGGTGCTGGTTTATTTCCTTAACATCTATGTATTCTTCCTCAGGAGCTAAAAGGGATTTGGGAGGCATTTACAATCAAGCAAAGACATACAGTATATAAAATCATCAAGAAGATAGCATAACCTCTCTGTTCTCCCATCATTCCATTCTGGTTGTAGCTTCTTTCAAGATTTCAACCAGGCAGAGCTAATTTCTCAAATCTGAGAATTGAAAAAGTACATATCATTTCATACAAAATCTAACTCAGTTTTCAAACTGATACTTCATTTGAATCCATTGTGATTTTATATGTAAATCTGTTATCAATTCCATGTCAGTGTCCACATTAGAATGGAATTACTCAGAAGTCCCCAAAACTTTTAAAAAAAATGTCTGCCACAAAAGACTGTATCTATTTGTTATCTGCTATTTTTTCTAATAAAAATGGGTAAAAACTTCCCAAATACACATTACTTTTTAAATTATTTTTTCTGATTACCTTTTCTCAGTCCATTTCCCTGTTATATTTTATGTTAAGTTATTTATTATTAGGAAGTTGTTGGTCTAGATCGGGGTCTGCAACTTTGAATACTCAAAGAGCCATTTGGACCCATTTCCCACAGAAAAGAAAACACCGGGAGCCACAAAACCTGGGTGGGTGTGGTGAACTCGATGTCACTCACTTCCACCAGTCACATGACCCCTAGCCATGCCTATCCAGCTAGTCATTAGGGCAGAGAACCAGTTGTTAAAAAACACCAGGAACCACAAAATCCTTTTGACATATCTCTCTCTCCCCTCCCTCCCTCTCTCCCCCCCTCTCCCTCTCTCTCTGTATCTTGCTGTCTCTGCTCTGGTCGCTTCTCCATCCCCTGCCGCCACCCTTACCTTCTCAGGCCAGGCAAGGAATGACTGGGAGGGGAGGGTGACAGGTGGAGCCAGCCAGTGGTGGGATCACCTGACAGGGAGCCACAGCAGAGGGCCCAAAGAGCCGCATGCGGCTCCGGAGCCACAGGTTGCTGACCCCTGGTCTAGATCATGTGGGATCCTTGGTAAACAACAGCAAAGGGGACGGTTAGGATTGCTATCACTATGCAATGTGGTCATGTGATAGCATGCTTTACACCATATTGTTTAGTGATGGAAATTTGGTAAATCTGGTAAAATGTTTCTGTTACAGCTAAGCCATCAATGATAAAAATTTAGAGATTCCCCGCTCTCTTTTTCTTTTTCTTATCAATTTTATATTATATGCCATCATTCTTTTTGAGTCAGACATATGTTTGTTAATGCATGTATTAACCTAAAAGATTATTTTATCCCACTTTGATACTATTATTTTTATTTGTGTAATAATAAGTATCCCAATATGTTTATTTTCAGTTCAGTTGTCTGATCCCTACTGTGTTTAAGAGAAAGTTGTGACCATATTTGTTGTTCTAATTTGTTCAACAGAGAAGCACCTGAAGGCACATAATTTATACATACATTTTAAAGCCCCCTTTTCAGTTACCTGACAGAAACCAAGAGTGACTATTATAATTAATTTCACTGGGAAATAAGATTTGATGATGTCCCACCACTCTTGTTTGGTCTATGAGTTTTATGCTATTATGGAAATATTTTGTTCTTAATATGCTGGATTTTTAGTTGATCTTCTGAACATATTATTTCAAAGCAAAAGTTGTATGCTTTTGAAAATACTTTTCCAGTCCTCTATCTCTTGCCTTACTAGAGAGCAGCACCAATGATATTCTTTTCCCACAGAGAATTCTATATATTTTACCATTTTTTAAATTTGAATGTTGCTTTCAAACTCTCATGTTTGGTTTCTGCTCCTATTTTTTTAATACTGTAATTGGTATATTTTTCTACCTTCCATTCAGAGACTGTTAGGCTAAGCAAAGTAATTTATAAACCCAATCAATGAATATTTCAATTTAGTTATATTTTTTCAGTTAGCACTGCAATTACCAATAAAAATTATTTCATACAATATTTGTATTACATATACGTTGGTTACTATGTGACTAGCATTTTAGTGAATGCTTTTATTTCGGGATATATCCCTAAGAATATTTTGTGTAATGCCCAGGAACCATTTCTGGACTTAAATATGGGGAACTAATTAATTATGAGAACCAGTTTGATGTAGTGGTTAAAGCAGGGTTCCCTATGGTGGTTAATAGTGACCCTAAGGGTTAATAGTCAATTAAGGTCAATCCAAGGGGTCAACATTGTTATTATTATTTGTAGTACTATTATGTAAAGTAGTATTTATTACATTATTTTCATATAATAACTTGTTTCGGCGTAATAATATAATAAATGTTTGGGGATTGATGAACAACCTGAAACCTCAGGAAGGGGTTGATGGGCTGAAGAGTTTGGAGGCCCATGGATTAAAGCCACCAGGCTAGAAAACAAGGGAGTGTGAGTTCTAGTCCCCCCCTCCCCCTTAGCCACAAAGCCAGCTAGGTGACCTTGAGCTAGTCACTTCCCCTAGGAAAATGACAAGGGCAAACCACTCCAGAAGTCTTGCCTGGAAAACCATAGGAACCCACAGTCATTTCCTAAAGGATCTTGTTTATTATTACTAAATTCTCTGTGCTGTTCCTTGTGATATCTGATCAGAGAAATACTGTTGCTCCAAAGAGTACTAGGATTATCCCAAGACTACTAGATGTTTACCTGTTTATTCATTGGATATGTTTCACATTTACTCCAAGAATAATAATAATAACTTTATTGTCATTATACGTATATACACAGTATACCCATACAATGAAATTCACTTAACACCTAAAGACCAAGTCCAACACACATAACAATCCCCAAACACACCCCCACCCACCACAAATTCCCCGCCCCTAAACCATCCAAACATCCACACAACAGACCAAGTAATGCTGTCAAAATCTCACTGATAGTGGCCCTTTTAGTTCATTGTTGAGTGCAATTATAGTTCTGGGATAAAAACTATTCAGAAAACTTGTGTCGCGATCCCCGCGACACTTCACCTGATTGCTGGGATCAAAGACCCACTGAGACCACCGTGGGAGCTGCTACGGCCGGGGGGGCTTGCGAGGGGCTTACGACGGGCCGCCGGACGCTTTTGTTTCCTGTTTCTTGATGTCACTGGTGATGGGGGGGTGCTAGCCTAAACGTAGGCGGCCGGTCACGGGGGCGGTCGGTGAAAGGGACCGCTTTTCTTCTTTGCTGTCAACGTTCCTACGGGGCGGTGGCTCGGCAGCGCGTGCGCAATGAATTCCGGAAGGGCGGTGGTATCTGTCCTTCCCTGGCGCGCTGTTTAAAAGGCGTTGGGAGGCAGCCGCTCCCAACGCCGACTTTGTGTATCTCCATACCGTCAGTTTGCCGTGCAGCGTAAAGTAGGTCTTGTGATTAAACTATTTACAGCAAGAGGT
Organism: Pituophis catenifer annectens; assembly: GCF_029215685.1. NCBI lineage: Eukaryota > Metazoa > Chordata > Lepidosauria > Squamata > Colubridae > Pituophis > Pituophis catenifer. The sequence continues at coordinate 179,077,377 of NW_027256881.1, forward strand.
GGTCGTGTGTGCTTCTTCGTGCCTTCCCACACCAACGCGCAACTCGGTCCTGACAGAAAGTCGGCGTCTTCCTCCTCCACGTATGCAAAAACACCAAGCGGACAAACGGAGGGCAGACCATAAACCATTCGCGGTTGGAGATAGGGTATACCTCTCCACGAAATACTTAAAATTACGGACACCGAGTCGTAAATTGCGCCCTAAATACCTTGGCCCGTTTCCTATCATAAAGGTCATTAATCCAGTTACCGTAGAACTCAAATTACCGCCATTACTCGGCAAAGTCCACCCCGTTTTCCATAGTAGCCTACTGAAGCCGGTAGATACACTCCGAGAGCCGTTAACTAAACCTGGGTCACTAGGAAATGATAGATATGAAGTAGAACAGGTATTAGATTCAAAACTCAGCAGGGGAAAACTAAAATACTTACTTAAATGGAAGGGGTATCCGTTCGAGGAGGCGTCCTGGGTAGCCGCCACTGACATAAGCGCTAGCCGCTTGCTCAACCAGTTTCATAGAAAATACCCCCATAAGCCAGGACCCCAAAGTACAACACTAGCACCGTGATGTGTAACTAACCTGTTTGTTTGTGTGTTACAGGAAGGCCCCTGGTAGGGGGAGCCGCCTGTCGCGATCCCCGCGACACTTCACCTGATTGCTGGGATCAAAGACCCACTGAGACCACCGTGGGAGCTGCTACAGCCGGGGGGGCTTGCGAGGGGCTTACGACGGGCCGCCGGACGCTTTTGTTTCCTGTTTCTTGATGTCACTGGTGATGGGGGGGTGCTAGCCTAAACGTAGGCGGCCGGTCACGGGGGCGGTCGGTGAAAGGGACCGCTTTTCTTCTTTGCTGTCAACGTTCCTACGGGGCGGTGGCTCGGCAGCGCGTGCGCAATGAATTCCGGAAGGGCGGTGGTATCTGTCCTTCCCTGGCGCGCTGTTTAAAAGGCGTTGGGAGGCAGCCGCTCCCAACGCCGACTTTGTGTATCTCCATACCGTCAGTTTGCCGTGCAGCGTAAAGTAGGTCTTGCGATTAAACTATTTACAGCAAGAGGTGGTCGTGTGTGCTTCTTCGTGCCTTCCCACACCAACGTGCAACTCGGTCCTGACAACTTGCATGAGCAAACTTCTGTTTAGTCAGAATCAGAAAAGTACAATTAAGAATAGAGAAGAATTGCATTTGTTCTTAAATGAATCTAATTCACACTTCCTCTCTTAATCTGTATTTTAGAATATAGTGATTATATATTCTGCTATTTTGCTTAACAATTACATACAAACATAGATAGAGAAAATGTTGCACCTAAAATACCTCTATACAGATATGTAAATGAAGGAAAACTGCATGTGAAAATAAATGTGATAAAAACACTCATTCTATTACTATTTATCTGAAGAATAAATGCATATATTTTTCTATATAATATCTGTGTCCTATATCTATATATAAGCAATGGTAACAGAACTGCAACTGAATAAAGGAGTTTTTTCCCCCAATGCATCCTGGTAAGAAATCTTCTGACGCAAACATAACCTTGATATTATGAAATTCCAATGTTCATTTAATAAATGTCCAATAAACAAAAAGATGAATGCAGATGGCTCACATGACTGAAAATTCCATGTGCAGAAAAAAGTGAATATTTCAGAAAAGAGATTATACTGTTTGATCCTCAATACCTAGTTTCCTATGTTCGTGGAATTGTGTTATTATAATGGCAAATTTTCTGTGCAAATTTTAGTAAAATTATACAACTAGTAGTGTGAGATATGCCTCCGCAAAGGATGAACACTTTCCTCCTTGGATTTCATGGTTGAAGCTGGAAAGACAACCAAAGAGCCTGCAGTTGACATGGGTCTCCCTTTTCATGAAGGAACACCTCCAGCTTCCAAGATTCCCTGGAGATACCTCCAGCTCATGCAATATGCCCCACATGGCAAGTACCTCTGGCATTGTTCATTTCAGTGGGGGCAAGATAGAGCAGTTGCCATAAATGTCTCAGAGGACACTAGTTTCTCAGAATGTCTCTGAATATTTCCCTTTACCTCTCCCTCCTTAAACTTAAAAACCCACATTAGGATTAATAGAAGCAAGAGAAAATGTCTTTGTCAGTGGAACTACTAATAAGGAGGAAGCCTAGTTTTGGTTGTAGTATAATTGTCCCTGGTCTCTGAAGGGAAAATTCCCCCACCACATTCCAATGAGAAAAAAAGACAGATTTTCCAAATTTTCCCTGAATATTCTCCACCATATTTTTGTGAGGGCTCCTATTAAGGCATTTGACAAAGTAGACCACAACCTACTTCTTGGTAAGATAGAAAAATGTGGGATAGACAGTATCACCACCAGATGGATTCGTAACTGGATAACAAGCCACACTCAATGTGTAGTCCTTAATAGAACTATATCTACATGGAGGGAAATAAGCAGTGGGGAAACTCAAGGTTCTATTTTAGGCTCAGTATCTTTATAAATGATTTAGATAAGGTAATAGAAGGGGAACTCATCAAATTTGCAGACAAACACCCCAGAAGATAGGTTCAAGATCCAGGTGGCTCTCAACAGACTTGAATACTGGGCCCAATTTAACAGAATTAAATTCAATTTAGAAAAAAAGTAAGGTTTTATACTTGGGCAAGAAAAACCCAAGGTTTTTACAGGTTCAGATTAGGTGAAATTTGGCTCAATAGCAGTAACTGGGAACTTGGAGTCCTAGTGGACAATCACTTAAATATGAGCCAGCAGTGTGTGGCAGAAGTCAAAAAAGACAACACAATCCTAGGTTGCATTAACAGAGGGATAGAATCAAGATCACATGAAGTAATAGTACCATTTATAAAGCCTTAGTAAGGCCACACTTTGAATACTGCATCTGGTTTTAGGTCACCTATAAATAGATGTTGAGACTCTGGAAAGAGTGCAGAAAAGAGTAACAAAGATGAGGGCTTAGAGGACTGGAGGCTAAAACATATGAAGAATGGTTACAGGAATTGAGTATGTCTAGTCTAATGAAAAGAAGGACTAGGGGGTGACATGATAGTAGTGTTCCAATATTTGAGGGGCTGCCACAAAGACAATGTCAACCCTGAAGCTGGCCTGACTGAGGCCAGCTTCAGTATTGACAGACGAAGGGGTTGTGGGTGCTTCGTTACTGGAGGCTTTCAAAAAGAGACTGGACAGCCATTGGTCTGAAATGGTTTAGGGTCTCCTGCTTGAGCAGGTGGTTGGATTAGAAGACCTCCGAGGTCCTTTCCAACTCTGTTATTCTGTTACTTATTCTGTTAACAAAGAATAATGCTCTAGGAAACTGATGCAGAATTAGGGCCAAGCTGAAACACAAAGCAATAACAGTAGTAGCAGCAGGAAGGGGGAAAAACACTGAGCAAAAAAGAAAGAAGCCTCTCTACTGCACCAAAAATGCTTTTTCAAGAGACAACTGGACTTTCTTGGGGTTTTTTTGTTTTTTGTTTTTTGAAGATATTTCACTTTTCATCCAAGAAGCTTCTTCAGCTCTAACTAGAGGGTGGGGAATGAAGAGTTTATACTCCTTGCAGACAGCTGGTCATTTGCATTCTTTTATAGAGTCATTGAGGCCACTTGGAGGTTTATCAGGGTCCTCAGGGTCACCTAAGTAGTGCAAAGAAGAAGCTTCTTGGATGAGAAGTGAAACGTCTTCAAAGAAAAACAAGAAAGTTCAATTGCCTCTTGAAAAAGCACTTTTGGGACAACCATAAGCTGGATGACTGAGAATCTCCATAGACATTTCTCTATTGCATTTACTAATGGAACCCCATCCCTGAGAAACTATTAGAGAATTTCTCCCCCCACCCCAATATCTCTGATGGCCATGGGTTATTTAGGAAGCCATTTGCACAGGGCTTCCATGGAGCTCAGCAGTGACAGAACTGCATTGGCCACTTTGTGGATTCTTCTTGCTCCTATAATAACATCCTCACTCATAGCTTGGAAACAGATTGACTGTTGGGCAGCTGCTTTGCAGCTGAGTCCTTTCCTCTGCATTGTTTAAAAACATATAGGGAGCAATTAACTGGGCGAGGAATTACCTGCTATTCAGTTCTTAATATCCTGAAGGAACTTTTTCAATAATGCTCTTTTCTAGATCTCAATTTCCTCTCATCCCACTAAGGCTAGAATTAATTAGACTGCATTCTTTCACAAGAGCTTAATTGTGAAAAAGGAATCTGATATCGATTTGTATTTATTCTGAATCAACAAATCACATCATAGAAACTGGCTTTCTTTCCTTGAGTTTCCCTGGCTCAATTGTCTGCTATTTCATCCCATATTAATGACTCAGCATACTTTCTAAAGTTTAGGGCATGCTTTTTTTCATATTCTGATAGGAGATGGTTTTCCCAAAGAACCAAGCTGTACATTATTTTGATCTGATATTAGCTAGTGACAATGATGTGATTCCCTAATGCAGAAACAAGCATTGGTGTCCAAGTAGGCTGTATGCAGAGCATGACATAAGGGAAGACAAGTGTTCCAATACAAGAGTCTGCAGTCTGGAAGGAAAATTTCATATCATGTGCTGGATATGCTTGTTTATTGACTGCAATATTTTACCTGTTCTGTGCCATGAGGCATCTCCATGATTGGTATGAGGGGTGATTTATGCAGTTTCTTATCCAACTGGGCATTGAAAAATTGTTCAGGTAGTAGATATTTCAAGTACCTTTAGCACTTTGTGAATTACAGAAGGGGACAATCTTGATTATATTTTTCTCAAAGCTGGATAATTTTCTCCTTGTGAACATCTGGTTTCAGAATATAGTCAGTAACAGGAAACAGGCTAAAACAAACCTCCAGTATTCTTTTTTTTATTTTTATCCCGCTTCATTCTCATATACAACTCAAAATGGTGAACATATCAATATTCCTTTCTTCTCCTTTTCCCCCCTTAACAATCACCCTGAGATCTGAGTTGGGCCGAGGAAGCTCAGTCACCCAACCAGCCTAACTCATGCCTAAGGTGAGGACTAGAACTCTAGGTAAAATGGCTCAAAAAAAGAGCCATTTGGTCTAGCAGTTCCTGGGCTTAATTCCTAGACCAGATGTCTCTCTTTCTGAGCAATTCGTAGCTTTTGAGAGGATTTGTTCCAATATTGTTATATTACCCTTTGTTATTTTTTAAATATTTAATTTTCTTCTATTTTGTAGTAAAGACAGAGTATCACTATCATCATCATGCTCAAAACATTAAAAAAGATGAAAATGCTAACATTTCTTGAAAAGACCAAGATGAAAATATGTGTTTCTTATTCTATGTTTAAACACTGTTGCATGGATAATTTAGAGTGGAAGGAAAGAGATTTTAGTTTCCACTTGCTACCACTGACCATTAACTGACTAGATCATACTTCTGCTGCATCCATTCCATGTTCTTTACTGAGGTCTCCCAAAACAGTAGACTTGGTGATGATCAGGGTATTTAGATTCAGGTTTTTTTAACCATTTCTGTGGAGTTGTACTTTCAAGGTACAACTTGCAATTCTTTTCCTGGATCCTCTGAAATCTGACCCATCCCTAAATTCTTGTTTATCTACTGTACTTACCTTGATTGCAAAATCATGGAGAATTTTGCAAAACAGGATAAATAAAAGAACAATATTGTTTCCAACTCAGGTAGAGTTAGAGAGATTATGGTTAGGAAGGGGATCTTCCCATTTTATCTATTAGTGAATGTTAAGCTTTAATTGAGTCAAAGCAATTACATGTCTTTATGTAGTTCAGACCTGATGGCTGCAACTACGAATAAACCACAAACTCTCTTAATTAGGCCCGCACACAGGGATTTATTTAAAATAAAAGGCTGAGATGGCCCCATCAGAAAATGGAGTCTTGCAATTGCAGGCTCAGCTTTACATTGAAAGGGAAGCTTTTGCCTTTTCTTCTTAAATGACCTCTTTCTGAATTGCTTTCCTCCATAAAACAGGCTGCAATGAAGAGATGTAACATGTCACCACAATCTTTGTCTCTATGCTGCCTCAATTTAGAAATCTAATTTAGACTTAAAGTCATGAAAAATTGGGTTTCTCCCTAACCCCCAGTTCTTTGGCACAAATGATAGAACTAAGCTGTTTAAGTTGTTTGAAGCCTAAGACAGAACAATAAATGATCCCGACAAGCTAAAACATTTTGTTGTGTTGGCTCTTCTACACATTAAAGGTATAACATCACTCTGCCTCAATGATAGTGCTGGCTTTTGTGCTAAGCATTCAGCTCTGTATCCAGTGCCTCTTCCCACCCCAACCCCCTCCCCATGCCCCCAACCCTGGGATATCCAAAGATAGTAAACAAGGGAAGTCAGACACGGGGTCTGCCTTTCCTGTCCCAGCAGCAGCTGCTGCTAAGTCTGCATATTTTCAGTCCATGCGCACCCTTCCTTTTGACCCTTCTGCAACCCAGTTGCCTATGTGTCAAACACTCCTGAAGATTGTGATTTCCTATCCTGACAGTCAGCAGGAAGAGGAGAAAGCTGCCAGGCAACCTTTGCTTGAAGATCACAGGAGGCGTTATTAACAAAACCAGTCGTGACAGATCTGTCTTAGGAAATACTGATAAGATCAGGGGAGAAGAGGAAGCTAAGCAATTCACTTGCTGCAGGGAATAACGGTGCCATTTTGAAACTGGGTCAAATAAAGCATCATGTATTTAATGTGTACTGTATCACTTTTTCTCCTCTCTGATGTCACTTTTGTACCCAATCTACAAAGTGTTTGAATACAACAAGCCAAACAGTGCATTTATATTGGTTTTTAAATCAGAGGCATGTCTGTCTACAATCCAGAAATCTCAAGAGGACACTTTTCAGTAGTAGAATATAAGTCTTATGTGCAGACTGTTGAATTATCTCCATTGTTTTTATTTTGTTTTGTTTTTAAATCCATTAGGAAGATTTCTATGTGCTCAGCTAATGGAGAAAATTACTGGGCAAGATCAAGAACTCACAAGTTAGTCAAATTTGATTTTGCTATTTCCAATTTTTATACTTTTAGTTAATTTTGGTCTCCCTCCTCATCAGTTACATCATTTGGAAATTCATAGTAATTTTCATGCACACAGCTCCCAACATGCACATTTAAATATATGTATATTCTGCAGATAAATTCCCCTAATATAATGTATTTTATATATTATTTTTTCTATTTAATATTTTACTAATCTATACCTCCCAGATGTCCACATTTCCCTAATATGCATGTTATTGCCTGCACATTGACTGTGTGCTGTTTGGCTCAGCAAATTGAACATTTGTTTCCTCCTATTCTTAGACTAGATAAAGTATTTCATTTGATTTAAGTATAAGTATTTTCATATTTGCCCTGTGGGCCAGATTTGCAAAATAGAGAAAGAGACTGCATTCCTCAGGGTTCAATTCTCCATAGTCATCTGACATTTCAGTATAGCCAGTTTCAAAAGATGAACTTTGTTCTTTTTCTTTATGAATGTAACTGCTTCCCTACTATGTTACATTTTGTACTGGAGTTCATCTTCAGGCTTTTAATGGTTGTAACTTTGTGTGTATGTGTGTGCTCACGCAAGCATGCACATCCACGAAAGTCCTCAGAGAAGAAACTAGAGAATAGCCATCACTTTCTCAATTTACGGAAAGCTTAATCATAGATAGATAATAATAATAATTGTCTCGACAGTCTCCTAGTAAATCCCATTGAATGTTTTACTTATTTTGGTCTCAGCTATAGTTATAGTCAGAAGATAAGCTTTTTGATTACATTTTTGTTTTCATTTTTGTCTACTTGTACCCATTTTTGTAAGAGAGAGAGAGAAAGAGAGAGAGAGAGGGAGGGAGGGAGGGAGGGAGTGTGTGTGTGTGTGTGTGTGTGTGTGTGTGTGTGAGAGAGAGAGAGAGAGAGAGAGAGAGAGAGAGAGAGAGAGAGAGAGAGAGAGAGGACCAATTTCACGTAGAGATAAACTTGCCAGAATATATTTCAACTTGGTTTAACAGATGGCCAAGGACTATACCCATTATATCAAAATGCTTACAATACAGTATTTACAGGGAGCTTTTCCTAATTATCACAGACGTTGCCATAGTAATTATATCATCACATATCCTCACAGTAATTTTTGCAAGACGGTAATCCATATTACCTGCAGATTGCCAACCAGAAGTAGGAGGTTAGAGTCTCTCAGGAACTATCAACAGAAATGTCTTCCTCTTTTTCCCCCCCTGCTAATTCTCATTTGGTTTGATGAAAGAGAATTTTCCTTAGAAATTCTTTCAGACAAGAATTGAAGAAAAGGAAAATTCTCATTACAGAGCTGTAATGTTCTTGCATTTAGGGCAGGTTGTGCCTGTTCTGTCTTTCATTGCATCAGCATCTTTCCAACAGATTACAGCTCTGCTCAGTTTCGCATTCTTTCATTTAATCCTAAAGAATGAACTTTGTCATGGAGCATTTTCAGACTAGATAATTCGGGAGGCATCAGAGAGACAGAAGGCAAGACTAAGAGTAGCATCCTCTGCTTCTCCACCAATAAAATATGCTCAGAAGATCATCAGTCTTATCTGAAATGACCCTCAGAATACTATAGAAAAACAAACCAGAGGATTCTTTTGCAAGAAAAAAATATATATTTGTGATAAAGCAAGAGAGATTTTGGCATAGCATGTCATAGTTAAGAGGAAAGCCAAATAAAATCCAAATCATACCCCAGATTCTTAACTAGTGCACTGCGGTACACCAGTATATTGCTCAGGAATTCAAGAAACCAATATTTCTCCAACAAAACAAAAGCAAAAATTGAATCCATCTATACCTAATAGAGTGTCACAATCAAAAGCTTGTGGTAAAAAAAAAGTGCAAGCCACTTTTTATACAAAGCCGCTTTGTTATGCTTGTGCATTTATCCAAGACTATATTAACAAGTACCACAAACATCTGAAAAAACTGTTGAACCTTTAGTCTTGAGTCATGATCATTGGGAAATAGTGCCTCATAATCTTAAGAGGCCACTGGAAATGTCCACATGTGGTCCAGAGTATTTTGCAATCCCCAAACAAACTGAGCCGATTAATTTGGTGTCATCCCTAATCATGGTCAGAATTTTCCATGGCATCTGAAGAAAGAAGGCTGCTTCAGAAGATGTCCTCTAGGCCACCCCTGAGAATGCCTTTTCTTTTTTCTATTCAGATCTAAGATCAGTGGCAGAGAGGCGCCAAGGAAGGCAAGGGAGGTATTTGAGATTTTTAATGGGAACAGGGTATTTATCAGATAAAGGATCCTAAAGACCATGTCAGAAAGAAACCTCTCTTGTCAACTAAAATGGTCATGTCACACCTGCATTTATTTAATGTCCAGACAGAATTGCTTTATGTCAAAGTCCTATCTTTTAAGATGGGGAGCTTTCTCCGTTCTTAAAAGAACGTGACAATGAAACATTCACGAGGCCTGATGCTGAGATTAGCCGATACATTTTTGCAATGGCTGTTGTTTAGTGTGTCTTGTCAGGTTGTCAGATAAAGGGATGCACAGATTCCCATAACGATTTATTAGTCTAGATTCAACCCATTTTTCTGCTGAAAATGGATCCCTCCATTCTTCATCTGACTGACTTTTTACATTAGAAAACTAAAAATAGCCCTGAGTGTTTATAAAAAAAAGACCTTCCAATATCTCTCAGCATCACTCCAACCTTCCTCCTGCCACGCACACACAGTCACACATACACAATTTTCTGGCACTTCATGTGTCATTTTCTTCTTTCTACAATGTAAAGATACACACTCCAAATATTTCATCTATTCCATCTCTCTATTTTTAATGCATTTATTTCACACACACACCTTAAATGGGGGGAAAAAACTTCGCATTAAGAACCGAATCTATTGAATCCCTCTCTTACATCTTTGTATTTTCTATTACAATAAAAGTTGTGGCTTTTCACCCCAACACTCATTTTCAGATACTCCTGCGGTTACTTTTTATTGCTTGCTTGTCTCAAAGCATTTTGGAAATGTGGCAAAGAGGATTTAGAGTGGAGTGAGGGGACTGAACTCTTCCACTAGTTGTGCTTCCCCTTCCTGATGCTGTTTGCCACCCGGTGGAAGTAATAAAGTGGGAATAGGATCCCATGTCATCTCTCCTCTGAAAAACAAAGTAGGCTGACTTTTAACTGGGAAAGGCCTAGCAGCAACAATCAAATCACCTCTTTTTGCTGTACGTCACGCGACAAGGACACCACATAGTACAGATCTGAGGCTCCAGTCTTTACCAGCCCTTTGAACCAAAGATTGTAGCATCTGTGTCTGAGAATGTCTCTGCTACCTACTGTAAACTCCAGTACTGAGCTCCAGTTCTTGTCAATCGTCAGCACTGCCTGAGAACCTGGACTCAGGATTAGCTGCTGAGCACATTTGATTCTTCCACTGTTTTGCTGTTCAGAAGGGAAAGATCCTGTCAATAGCTCAGCAATTAAAATAGCCCAGTTTCAAAGTGGGTTTGGTGGGTGGGTTACTTTTCCTTTTGCTTTGGGAGATTAGCTTTAAAAAAAGCACAGTGCTGCCAATTCTTGTGCCAAATCCCCATTTCATTTTGAAAGTGTGAAACGTAATCTTCTTCACAGTGTCCTGGTTATGACAATGCACTGCTCTTTCATAGACAAAGATTAGGAATAATGGTAGGCATTTAGAGTGGATATATAAAACCTTAATAATGCTATGTCTGTTTGTGGTGATGTTAGACTCGTCATTTTAATTTTGGGGAAAATCCATTTCTCTTTCTAACATGGGCTGTCACCTTGCTTTATATTTGATGGGCAAGACTAGGAATAAAGCTGTCTGTTTCACTTCTGTTCATATGTGCATTTGCACACATGTAGTCATATATGTATATTCTGAAATGGATTCTCCTCTGTTTAAGAAGTAGTTTCTGAAATTGCATAAAATCTTTTTCAAAAAATATTAGCCACTTTTAAGAAGTTCTAGCATAAATGCCTCAGGAGTGAAAAATCTATTGAGAAAGGAAAAATAAATCTTGGCACATCTTGTTTACTGTTCAGTACTGTTGATTTTATTTCCAAAGCATATTAGGTTTCAAGAAACATTTGAGAATCTCTGTCTTTCATTTCATTGCACAGAGTGCATTTTCTCATTTTTCTGTATTTCTTTCAACAAGCCATATATTTTTTTTTCTCCCACTGCAAATAGCATTATGAAAAGGACCTAGAATGTAATGGTTTTGTTTTCCAAAACAGAAGTAGCTTATTGTCTCTTGGACTAAACAACTGAAATGTCTCTACTACCTGACAAAGAAAGGAAATCAATTTTTTTTAATGGATGAAAATTTACTAAGAAGTGATAATCTCTAACTTAATATTATGGAATTAGCTTTCATTTTTCAAGATTTTAAATTTCATTTTAATTAGTAATCTGAAAAATCAAAAATTCAACCCTCTCTCTCTGTCTCTCTCTCTCTCTGTCTCTCTCTCTCTCTGTCTCTCTCTCTCTCTCTCTCTCTCTCTCTCTCTGTGTATGTGTGTGTGTGTGTGTGTGTGTGTGTGTGTGTGTGTGTGTATGTGTTGCCTCAGCTGTCCATTTGAATGGTGGGTAGTAGAAAGAAGCTCAGATTCCTTATTCAAACAATAAAATATTCAGCAGGTTAGAGAGACAAGCCCTAAAGATAGGTACATATTTAATGCACATACTCAATCACTATACCTATAAAACTAGTACAACTGAAAGAAGTTTGAAGACAGCAACAATACTTTATGTTTTGGAAGTGGGAGAAGTATAGCACAGGTGCCTCTCTTTTTAATTTGCTATCTCTCTCACACCACCAGCATATTGATGCAGGTTTTTATACATTTCTTGAATATGGGTAAAGTTGAAATCAATGAGACAAGGCAATCAAGGAGAGAAAAATCATAGAAACTTTGACAAAGGGAACATCCTGATGATATTTAGTGGTCAAGAGATTGAGGTATTAACAGTTATTAATAAGAAAGCTAGATACAATTTTTTTAATACTTATTGAAATATAAATGCTTAACAAAAGTCTTGAGGAATGTAAAAGGAAGAATTTTAAGCAATGTACCATATACTTATGATCAGGTAATATTCTGTTGAGCTTCATCTGAGAGATTTATGGGAGAAATGCAGTAATATTGAGATTCATTGAGATAACAGGAAGCAGAGGGGGAAATTCAAAGATGGAGGACAAAAAGGAAGAAAATATATCTTTTTCTAAACCCCAAGATGGCCATGATTAAAACAAGGGGAAATTTGAAGAGGCTTTTGTTCTTGAAGCTGACAATGGTTGCATTACTTCTCATGTTATTTATGATCATTTCTTGTTCAAAGAGCCTTACACATTCTATATTGGTTAGGCCACAAATCCTACGTGTACTCACACAGACATTAGGTTGCATTAAATACTGCAACAAATGTCCAAGTAAATATGCAGAAGAAAATACTGCAGGGTTGCTACACTGGTCTGAAAACATTTATTCTTTTTATAGCGATGGCCAAGGGATTTTAGCAGAGAAATTATCTCACCACACAGCCCAAGATTTTTTGGAGAAAACCAGAACAACTAAGTGACCTAAATGTACTTTATGTGTTAATGTAGACATGTTTACAGAACTAAACAATAACCAAATATGGAACAAGTATGAATTGCAACTGTTGTGTACACAATGCATCTACTTGGAAGATGGTGTAAACGCCAACAGGTCTACAGTACCAAGTACTTACATGCTCCTTTGCCTTGCTTTGTTTCAGATCTTGTTTGAACAGCTTACTGTTATCCAGCTAGGCACTAGAAAAAAAGCAGACAGGGATGTCTTGGGTTTTTTGTGGTGTTTTTTTTTTCCTAAATCCACTTTATTTAGTTGCTCAAAAAATAAAGTAACACAGTTGTATGACAGAACCCTGCTGCTGCTTCAGTGTTTGCCATCTCTCTCCCCAAATGCACTCTGTCTCTCACTCTCATTCTCTCTCTCTCAGACAAAAACAGTAAAGAGTTGTCACCATAGAAATACCTGCTAATTGAAATGAAAAGCAGGATAGCTACTATTGAGTCTACATATTTTCTTGAGCTTGAGCTCATTTTGGCAAAATGTATTGGAAACTTTGGAAATGGTTTTTGCTCATTTGCTTCTCATTTGGAAGTTTAACTCAAGTATTTTCTTTCCATAGGAATAGAGGAAGAGGAGCAAATCCTGTACCCTTGCCTATAATTTAAAGTGGCCTGACAAACCCTCTTCTGTATATACAGCACAAATATTCATAGGGAGGGTCCCTTTGTGTACATTGTGAGATATCAGAAAGTTATCATGCAATCTGAAACTCTGCAGATTTAAAGACCCCCCTATCACAGGGCTTTTCTTTACACCCACATTTATCATTCCAATGACTCCATCCATGGCTACTCAGGTTGTATGATACTGAGGATATGCCAGCTCATTTAATGGGTTGCCTATATGGGTGAGAGGCTGTCAAACAGATGGTCCTGTGTGACCTGTGATCTCTCCTTCGCCTCTGCTATTCTCTAATATCTATCTAATTTGGCAAGTATAATCATGGTTTCTGGAAGGAGACTTTGCAGACTTTTGTTTGACTGTAATATAATGAGCTTTGGGGGCCAAATTAGTTACATGATATAACTGAAATAAGAGGCTTTACATGGAGGTAACAAGAAACATATTTCACATGTGTACAACATAAAAGAAGAAGATGCTGGAGAGAAGCCGGAAATCCATTTTCCTTAAGGACAGCACATGCATTCCAGAGCTGGCATGCTGACAAAATGTCACCCTATCGGTACCAGACAAGTCTTGAAATCCGGAGCAGCCCAAGGCCAGCTTTGTCATGGGAAGTGGGATGGGAGGGAGGGGAGGGGGAGAGAAAAGATGAAATATAAGAAGTGTGAAATGTCGACCTGATCCATAGAAAGAGCAGAGAATTCTGCTGACAACCAATCCAGAATTGCCCGGAAAAGATAAGATTCTTGCTGGGAGGAGAGACAAAAATTGTTTTTAGTACAGCAGATAGGAGATTAGACATCCTTCCTATGATCTGCTGATTTGGAAACAGTAGCTTCCAAGTCTACTGTCTCTAAATATTTAAAATGAAGAATACAAATACCCATCTTTTCTCCCATTCATTTATCCATCTATCCATCCCTTACCCATGGAAGCTGACTTCCATTTTACTGTAATTCAATTTTGAACTTGCAGGTAGTTTTGTCATTTCTTCCTCCCTGTGATTGCAAAGACTACCTGAAGGAAAGGTGGGGGGGAATCAATGACACAGAAAGCAAGATCTGAACATCCCTAATCTATTTCCAGAGGACACTTGGACTTTGCAAGACTCCTTAAGATGCCAGAAAACCTTTTATTGTTTTTACTGCAGATGAACAAATTTACTACTCTGCATATTTTTATGGATGTGGAAGTCATAAAAACCATAATGCATGAAAGCCATGAAAGTAAGTTAATTATTAATCTATTAATCATACTGGTGTCACAGGAATCTATGCAAACATGTCCCACTAACTATAACACAAAAATTGTCCAATGTTTTTGGAGAACTGATTTTCCTGATGCAGCTTTCATCTCATCCACATGCCACTGTGAAGGCAGCCTGAATCAATGCTTAGCATTTCCACCTTCCAAGTAGTATTTCTGCCTTCTCCCAACAGAAATCCACGTGTCCATTAAGCTTCCTTCACAATCTTGGGCTGGTGTCTGCCTATATCTCCTCCCCTCTGATTATCAGTCATTGTCCTCCTCCTCCTCCTCCTCCTCCTCCTCCTCCTCCTCCTCCTCCTCCTCCTCCTCCTCCTCCTTTCCAGTGTTGAGGGACTGTTTTCCATACCAATCTGCTTTTGCAGAGGCATTTGACCCTAAAATAACTGAACCATGCTTCACAACTATACATATATATACCATATATACCAGTAGACTGACTAATGACTGACTAATGGCACAGGATGTGAGGAGAAACGGAGCTAGAGGAATCTAGCAATAACAGGGGTTAAATCATTTTGCAGTAAAGCTCTAAGGATGGGAGCACTACAAGCTGTGTTGCTGAGGCAGACTGCAACATCACCAGGGCAAAGAAAATTATGCCAGCAAACATGGCCATGAGGAAATATATTATAACAGCAGTTTTATACATATAATTGAGGACATTTGGGGAATTCAGCTGAAATTCTGTTTTCTTGCATGAAAATTATAGCTATTTTAAAGTTAAACTTTCATGGAAAGCTGGATATCCTGGGAATGGATTTCTAGCTCCTTGACAGATGACCTAATGATCTTGGGGTTGCAGAAATCTGCAAAACAAATGCAGAATTGTGGTCAGTCTGAAAGTCCACTCCCTGTGAAAATATGAGATACAATGACATTATTGTATATTTGAGAATTCATGTTTGAGACTAGCCCAAATTTATTGGACACAGCTAGAGTCAATACCAAGAAAACAAAGAGAAATAGATTCCAGTTTCTTCCTTCAGCAGGTGCCATTTCCTATCCACATTGATTATACACACAGCTTATAACATATATAAGAATATAACCCAAGACACACACATACACAATAGATACAGACCAAAGTGTCACATGTGTGAGGCTCTTTGCATCATCCCTTCCACTCCCCACCATTGCCCAATCCTGTCTCTATAGGCTTCTCTCTCTTTAGCCAAATGTTCTGCACCTCCATCACTTACATGCTGGAAAAAACAGTAGTAACTAACATTTGTGACTTTGGCAATAAAACGGCAGGCCTCGCAACCCCCAAATGGCAAAAAAAACATTTCCATTCCAATCCAAGTTTTAAATTAAATGGTAATGAAAAATCAGCAGTGGCAGCTGGGACCAGAGGCAGAGATTGTCTCCAGAAACAAAGAAGAGAGATGGCAAGGAGAGCTCAGCCTGGCAATAAAACAGTTGGTAAATTCACAAGTAAAAAAGATATTAGGAAAGCAAATCTAGGAGGGCATCAAGCAAAGAGATGGACAATCACAGGAAAGAAGGGAGGCTCCACCAATCAGCCTCTCCTTTTTGAACCGGTGTTTAGAAGTTTAGGGGAGGGGGGGAGAAGAGCAGAGCAGAGCCATTCTGTAGACTTGTGCTGACATCTGGAGGAAAGAGATGGGATTAGTAAAGGGAGGCACAAATAACTTCTCAAATCAGGTGGACCAACATAAAAATAATGATGGTATAGGACCCCTTCCCTCATAGATCTCCATGTCAGTCATTAATTCAGTGTTTATTAACACAGCCCTCTAAAGGAGGTTTGCCAAGGGCTCTTGAAAGGAGTACTGACATAATAATATATGTGAACATGATTGCCTTCATTTTAAAGAGGACTACAGAGAGTAACTTGCTATGGATGACTTATCTTTTCCTAATACCTTCTTCAGTCCAGCTGATCCCACTCCTGTGATCATCGTTTTACCTCAATGAGTGGGAAGCGAAAATCATGGATGCAGGTGGAAAAGAAAATGCCTGAAAAAAGGAGAGTGAGGGTTTTGGCTTGGATGAAAAAAGTATGTCTGATCTAAGGCTCCTTCTTGTTTTGCCAAATAAGAGGAGGTTTAGCTACTAGGTCACCCGGGAACAATTGTCTGATGTCTGGAAACAATTACTTCTTCCATGAGGAGGCCAGATCAAATGGCTTTGTTGGCCTTAAACATTGTCTCATCGGAACAAAAGCTGGCCAGGAATTATAAAGTGGTTGGATTTTTAGTTCCTCCAGGAGCATTAGAATCCACAACTGTGCAAGACTTAGTGTTCCTCCAGTACAAATGCAGCACCTGACTTTTGCAATTCTTTAAATTTAAAGTGAGCTTTAAAATGTCGATGGCCCCTTCCTTTCTGAAGTGATTGTGCTAATCATTTCGGTAGAAGTTGTTTCATTGGGCGTATGGTGATTTGTGGGTTTCATCTCAGTTTCAGGCAAGAAGACTAAGTTTTTTCTAAAGGATGCATAACCAAAGGTCTGCCTACACTCAGTTCACCAAGAAGCTACTGTTGGAAGGAAAAGGTGAAGTAGCAGCAAAAATTACTGTTGAACCTCCTATCACTCTCCAACTGAGGAATATGTAGAGCATCTTGACAGGCAAGGAGAGGGAAGGCATTCTGAAGAAAAGTAGGAATATCATATAAACTGAATCTTGCCTTGCTGCTTTTCTTAAAAGCCGCTGTCTCTTTTTTGACTTTGGACTCTCCTCAGTCACATTAAAATGCTTTCCTCTTATGCTAAAGATGGTAGAGAGGTATGCTAGCATGCTTCGTGCTGTCCTCATCACTCAATCCTATTCTGCCTCAGTTCTTCTGGCTTCAGCCTCCTTCCCACCAAATGTTACCAACTGGTGAGAAATCATCCTCCTTAAAATGGAAAAGTCTGGGGGTCTGTCGAGCTAAAATATTATTGAGTCAGCTAATTCACAAGTAGAGATGAAGAAAAATATTACCTATGTGATTGGAAGAAGTGGGGAGAATCATTCTGCATTGATCGCATAGAGTTTATCTTTGTAATTGAAGAGTTGGGAAATAGGGAAAGCCTGATTGGAAAAATTCAGATTCTTTCGCTGTCAAAAGCTGAACAAACCTTGTCAACTAAACTCAAGAATGGAAAAGAAGGGGCATGTCCAAAACAGCACAGTGGCCAATGCTGAAATGTTAAGACCCTGGGCCAGCCTATCAACTGCATCATGGATAAAACATCCTAGTCTGTGTCAATAAAAAGTACAATATATAGGAAGAAGATGAAAAACACTTCTAAAATTGGAACTGGTAAAGATGATTTCAAGCTGCTTTTGCTATGGCTGGCGGTGAGAGGAAGGCAAGATCAGGAGAACATGTCATTTAAAAATGGTTCGTGGGGCATATTTGTGCTGCAGTTGGAAGGATATGAGAAGTTCGTAGTCCAGTCATTTCCTTTCTATGTTTGGTGAAACTGGTTCTCCAGCTTCCTGACATTCTGCCACATTTATGTAATGCAAGGCTGAACTGCTTCAACCGGGCTGGGAAAACAGCTGAGGTAAAAACTATTCAAAATTTTAGAACTGGGCCAAAGAGACATTTCTCCTCCCACTTCCTTTTTTGGCAGGGAAGGGATGCTTCTTTTGGCATGTGGAGAAATACATTCATTTACATCAGTGATGGCAAATTACTTTGGCTCAGGAAGCTGATTCCTCCCTGGCCATGCTGGTCAGAAGCCACAACAATCTACTCTGTTTTTGGTTTGCAAAATGTTTCTTCCTGAAGACCTGCTTGGTAAAATGGGCTGCTCAGGCAAATGAGTGGGAGAGAATTGGCACTCTGGAGCATGCAGCTGAGAGGACTGTAAATATTTTGTCCTCCCACATACCCAGTGGCCAAACCAATCTCTCTTTTTCTTTCCAAGGGAACTAGATTGGGTGGGACCATGCAAGAGGGCAGGAAGGTTAACTTTCCTGCAGATTTCAGCTGGGATGGAATGGACCTTTTTTGTCACTCTACTCTTTCATTCTCTTTCATTCCCTTGGACAGGAAATGAAACCAGTCTAGAAAAGCTGACCAAATACAAAATGACACAGCAGTGATTTCGCAGAGGAATGGGTCTCATTCTCTGTCTATAAAGGGAAGTTACACAAGTCAGAATTACAGAGGTTTTTTTTTTTTAAAAAAAAAAAAGAGTGCCTCAAAAAAATAAAGCAGACATTTCACATTCAGCAAGGCTTGCTTTTCACAAAAAACAAGCTGTGTGTCACAACATCAGTAAAAGAATAGCTGCTAATACCTGACAGATGTCTGGTTAAGGGACTTAGTTACTTCACAAAATATGTGCTGTCAAGGGTTCTTAATATGAAAAAACCATCAAGAGGTTAGCTTCTTATCACAGCTTCATTGCCAACATAAATAAATTGGCAATGTTTACCCAAACTACAGCACAGTACATCAACCTTCCTCTTGTGGAACGGAAAAAAAAAATTGAAAGAGCTCAATATTGCACATGAGGATAACTGCTGGCTTGGGGCTGTTGGCCTGAGGCAACCGTTTCCTAAAGAAAGTCACTGGACAATCCCAGAGCATTAGCCTTTCCATTTTTCATGCCTTCACAATACACTTTAAAAACAAGTTGGAATTTTCCTGATCTGTCTATCTATCATTCACTTTTGGCTCTGCTGATCCCTTTAGTGTTAAGATAATTAATCTGAGGCCAAAAGTCCATGTTTGCAATGCTAAGTCCCCAAAGGGCTGTTTGATTTTATGCACTTTTGTCATGGCCATGAGGTCCAAGAGGGTAGTATGGCTGCATCTGGTCATTGTCACCAATTAGCACCACCCAGGGAGCACTTGTAGCTTAAGGAATGTTACAGACACGGGCCACTATTGCTCCCCAATACTTCTCTCCTGTCATGCTCTCATCATATGCTAAATAATCATCTATCATCTATCAATCATCTACTGTATCATTCGCCAGGTATATGGTACCATTAAGGTGCTATAATTACAGAATGTATTTTAACAAATCCAGAATTTGGCAGAGAGAATTTAATCAATTCTCTTCTTCACTGACTTTAACTTGGCCAACAGCAGGTTGTGTTGCCCCTGGTGTTCTTTTTGCAAGTATATATGAAATATACAGATACTTCTAAAAAGCATTACTATATATAATTCTAGATAAGCCCATCCAGGGATAAGCCTTTTGGAGTGTATTTTGGCTCTTAAAATTCTTGGCTTGTCCATGAGTATATATGATCAGCTAAATTAAACTAAATATAGCAAAATAAATCACTCACGACTCCTGCGTTTTTAGATTACAAAAGAGAGAGAGAGAGAGGGAGGGAGGGAGGGAGAGGGAGAGAGAGAGAGAGAGAGAGAGAGAGAGAGAGAGAGAGAGAGAGAGAAACCCTTCTAGAAGCTGATATACAATAGGAAGAACAATTGAACAATCTGTGAATCTGGATGCATCAGCTCCATTGCATGATATAAAAACAGCAAACCTGAACAGAAGATCTCTGGTTGATTCTATTAATAGTGTTATGGTGGCATCAGGGCTAGCTTGAAGCTCAGGCACAGGCCTGGGGTTCCAGTGCTTACAGGGTGCTGAGGCTGCCCCTCCTTCCAAATCATTCTAAAAAATGCAAGTGTTCACATTCATTAGCCAATCTTCCCTAGGGGAGCCAGCTCTGGGTGATATGATTATATTTAAATATCTTTTTTGAATGGCTGTGACCATGGTAACATCCTAGTGAGTCAGTGGGAGAGAGGGAGGGTGAAGACCAGTCCTAAACAATTCATGAACTTACAGCAGGATATTGGATGCTGCTCACAGCTGCTGTAGCCATGGTTGATTGGCTTCAGGGATTAAACTGATGATAGGGTAGGGCTGGGAGTCAATGTATGTGATAAGGTCATCCAGTTGGAAAAAGTCCACTATTTTTGCCTGCAAAACCACAGCGTAGTACATGATAGTAGCAAAGCGAAAAGTTAAACTTATTTACTTGCATATAAATGATAGTTGTATACTATCAATCCTGTGCCGGCTTGTGGTGGTTTACAAAACAATCAACAAAAACATACCTAACACTTAATATATCATTGTGAATATAAACAAATTTTAACAACTAATAGCTAATCAAAATTGTAACAATTCAAGAATAAAATGTGATACTAGACAGTTCATAAAACTGCTACATAAATAGCTGTTTTCCTTGTTAGTGGAAATGATGAAGGGCAGAAGACAGGGCTTTGCAGGTGAAACAGATGTCATTAGAAGGGCCAGTAAATAGAGCATTTTGTTGGCAAATTAATATGTTTATCTGGAAGTGCTCCTGTGACCCCAGCAGCACTTGGGTCAATAGTTGAGATCCATACATTGCCAGTTAGTTTTCTTGAATTAGTTTTTCTTCTTAATTGCTTGTTTGTGCTCATGATACAATCAAACTTAAGTGCCTACAATTTTATTTAATCCTGTACTGTGACATTATTAGATGGGATGTAGCTTCCTTGGGTTGAACCACTGATTAACTAAGAAAGAATGGAAGATGTTATAATTTTGTTTAGTGTTAACATTTGTACACCACATCACATTTCTTCTATTAAACTTATGGTGGAATACCTAATGTTCCTTAGTAGGTATGGAAGTGTGCGTCTCCCTGCTTTTCATCCTTGCAGTTTCTAAGACGATAGGCAATAAGGCAATTATATTAAAAACAGGATAAAATTAAGGTGACACCAAGCAATAAAGAAAAAAGGATAAGTATACACTAAAAACAGCAGCAGTAGTAGCTGTTCTGGCCTCCACAGAGCCCGATTTGGAGGAGGAGGAGGAGGAGGAGGAGGAGGAGGAGGAGGAGGAGGAGGAGGAGGAGGAGGAGGAGGAGGAGGAGGAGGAGGAACTGGGACCATCCAACAGGGAAGGCATGCCAGGAGCTGAGGACAATGCTCAGACATTGGGGGAAGTGGTCGACCAATTTTCAAACTTATGACTGTTGCAGCATCCTCATGGTCATGTGATCAAAATTCAGATGCTTGGCAACTAACTCATATTTATGATGGTCCTGGGGTCATGTGATCCCCTTTTGTGATCTTCTGATAAGCAAAGTCAATGGGGAAGTCGCATTCACTTAACAACCATGTCACTAATTTAAGAACTGCAGTGATTTACTTAACCATGGCCAGAAAAGACATAAAATGGGGCAAAACTCACTTAACAAATTTCTCACTTAGCAACATAAATTTTGGGCTCAACTGTGGTTGTAAATTGAGGACCATCTGTATTCCTTTTAAAAAAAACAATAGGGCTTCAGATAGCACCACAAACTAGATAGATATGAGTGGGAAAACTTGTCCGTATGGGGAAGTAGTGTTTCATGTTCACTTTGAAGAGCAACATTTCTTGACCCAGAACTAATGGCGGGGTGAGATTTGAACTATGATGCATAGGAAGAACACTGTTTAGTGTTCTTCTATGTGATGATCCTGGATGAAAATAAATGCATTGATTTACCAAAGGAAAGAAGCTTCCTTTGTTGCCTATTGTAGATAGGTTTCTCTCCTATAATTATGTATCATCTTCAGGAGATATAGACTGTTATTAGGAAAGTGGCCTGGAAAAAAATTAAAGAAAAATTTAAACACCCCCCCCCCCCCAATGCAGGCTATTTCCTGAATCCTGATCACAGCCTTTGCCCTCCCTAATTTAAGAGAAAATAGATCTGCAAACCAGAACTCTTGGTTTAAAGCAACACAAAATTTGGTCCACAGAGCCAGTGCTTTACCAAGTCACTTGTAATTCAAGTATCTCTCGCTGGCAAAAGAGAACAGGATGGTATCAGTGTGTGATGAAAAGGAACAGGTGGATGAAACAGTCTGTATGAATAGTGAAGAGTTATACAATCAAGAGTCTATAGTGATACAATATAAAGTCAATAAAAAAGACAATAAAGGCATTCAAAAGGTCTCTTGGGCTTTTTACAACCAGCAGGAATAATTATATGTGCATCCTGAGGCTGCTTCAGATGTGATTAGACAAAAGGGAAAGGGAAAAAAGGAAGGAAGGGGAAGGAAATCAAGAATGCTGGAATTTTTGGTGCTCTCTATATTTGTATGGCAATTTCAATGGTGCATAGAAAGCAGAGCGTTCTTTCTTCTTTGATTCCTTTTGTTATTGCAAACGGACCACACAATTCTTCTTGGAAAGCAAACCTTACTCCTCCCTCCTTTAAAAAGAAAAATAAGAATAGGAGTTAATGGTCCATTTGTAGATCCTTTTTCAAATATTTAATGTCTATATACATTAGGGCCCCAAGCAAATATTAAGCACTGCTGAGATCCTTGGAATGTAAGTGAACTTCATCCACCAGGACTGATTTTAAATCAACAAATCTTGGCATAGAAGCATTTTCCATTTATTTACTTTATGGTCATTTTATGTGTCACTGAGTCTCAAAAGAAGTTGGGATGCCACTTCACTCTCACTTTACCCAAAATGATTGAAAAAGAGATGAGCTAACATTTCACAGCTGTTTTGCCCCATTCTTTGATGAGGCTGATTGAAAATATTTGCATGATAATGTCTTAGTTGATGCTGGATTGGATAGGATCCTTTTGTTCCTACAGTTGTTTTGTTGTCTTTCACATCACTGCACATTTTGGCAGCAGGCCAAATTCTGCCACTTATTGTGTGCAAGCACAAAGCACAGATCAATTAACTCTAAGACAATACTTGAAATCAATAGAAATTACTTGTGGCTGTGTGCATCTGGGGGCTGACTGTAAATATCTATCCATGACTTAATCATTTGGTGCTGGGGTTTCCAAGCAGGGTACCTTCAGGAAGCTACTCATGAAGTCTGCATGCAGAGAAATGACTTTTGAGATCTGCTGCTAAATATTAAATGCGCCTACTTGAACAGGTTGCAGTAGTGCAACACAGCAATACTCCAACGGCTATTTTTTTTTTATTGTACAGCCTGGATCACTACACCCAACAGTTTGTGCTAATTGTGAGATGTACAGGTGGTAGCCAAGTTGAAGAAGTTTCTCATTCAGTACCTTTAAATAACAGCAAGTCGTGGTTTTGTTCCTTTGCCTCATAAGAGCTGGGTAAGAAAAGGGGATATTGATGCAAAAAGACAGACGCTACAACAGAATTGGAAGTGAGCAAACTATCAGAAAGTGACAGTCATGCAAACAATATGTTTTCAGAGTTTCCCCAGTTAAGATCATAGGAGAAACAATGTAGAGGACTTCTCCTGGACATCAACTTACAAATCCCTCTTCTTAGTTGAATCAAGACAGAAGGCTCTGCTTTGATGTCTTTAGGATAGCTGGCACTTACTCATGATACAAACATGCCCTGAAAATTGTCTGTCTGTTTATCTGCTGTATCCATGGTGTTGCCTTCCTCGCCCATCAGCAGGAAAGTCTTGACCTGATTCAAGTGTCCCAGCATTTGTGTTTCACCCACTACTAGCCAAAAGTTATATGAAATCTGTTTTACTTCAACCCCAGTTATGTCAGAGTCAAAATTAGGTGACCAGTAGTGAGCAGGTTCAGAGAAGTGTTTATTGATCATTTCATACTAATGAGTATATTTGTTTCTCCTCATGATCAGCCTCATCTCTGTTACTGTGCTATTGTTTCTTAGAGCTGGACTTGACAGAAAAGGCTCTATCAGAATTTTGTGAAATATTAGGCTGTTCAATAATCCCAGCAATTTAGCAGAAGGCTGAATAGCAAAACATAGGATTGTCTGGACAGATCAAGGAAATTCTGTAGTTTGGTCTAGTGGTTAAGGCACCATCTAGAAACTGGGAGACTGTGAGTTCTAGTCTGGTCTTAGCCCTGAAAGCCAGTTAGGTGATCTTAGCCAGCCACTCTCTCTCAGCCCAATTCACCTCATAGTTTTTTTGTGATAAACATAGGAGGAAAAAGGAGTAATATCTTGAGTTGTTTACTTAAAAAAGTGAAGAAAGAAAGAAAGAAAGAAAAGGAAGGAAGGAAGGAAGGAAGGAAGGAAGAAAGAAAGAAAGAAAGAAAGAAAGAAAGAAAGAAAGAAAGAAAGAAAGAAAGAAAGAAAGAAAGAAAGAAAGAAAGATCTGTTGATTAAAGGGAGAAAAGAAAGAAAGAGGAGAAATATCTGGAAAAAAGCCCCACTGTTTATGAGTCAGCTCCCCTTCTGAAGATATAAACGGAGGAATCAATCACTTTGTCACTCACTGCTCACACAAAATCAGGACAGCATCATTTGGTGATGAGTGAGAACAGATGTAATAGAGGCAGAACAGGATCAATAATGGGGTCAGCAGATTTCATGCCAGCACAATTCTCTGCTGATGCAAGCATGTGTAGATTAACTCATCTCAGATGAAACAGTATGATCCATCAACATGGAACCTATCACATAAAGATATTGTGTAATTCTTAGATTCATGAGCTCATTTTTTGCCACCATAGATCACCACAACAGACCTCCTAAAATGGGCCCATTAGCTCATTATCTCAAAATGTTTTTCAGCTAAAAATTTATATACATATACTTATATGAATGCTACATATTAAAATGTGTGCAAAGTGGTAATGAAACCTGTGTACAAAAATATGGATTTCTTATATGTGTTGATGGTACAAGTAGCACAATGCAGAGGTTGATAGATGATAGCTTGGAGATAATCTGTCCAAATGTAATTTACCCTTTAAAAATCTTTATGTCAAATGTTATAAATATCAAATGATATTTATTATCATTATGAAACTAGGGTGGTTTTCTTCTAATGTTTATTTATGCCTAGTAACATGATTCTAACTGCATTATGTAGTGCTAATATTTTCATCTTTGGAGGAAAAAAAGTTAATTGATTCGGATAGGAGAATTTGGATTTCTCTTTTACACTTATGCAGAGGAGGCCAGACAACTACAGTGAATATCCAATATTATTTTGTGTCATTTTGTGACATCGCACATTTGAGATGGCAAAGGAAGGGAAATATGTTGCTATCAAATATCTGTAATTCTTTTACTCTTTAGATTGCAAGAAGTTATTTCTTGACCTCACAAGTACAGTGTCTGGTACATTAATCATATTCACAAAGATATAGTACTGTTATTATTCATGATGGACAACCCATGTGATCCCCAAAGTCCTTTTCTTGCCCAGCCACAATTTGATCTTCCAAATTGTCCATTACTGCCATCCTAGCTGTTGACTGTTGGTGCTAGAGGAAAGAAATTCATCTGGTTTTCTTTCTTCTTGTCAAAAATTGGTTGTTAGCCTATCAGAACATTGATTTTACCAGAAGTGGGTTTCAGCAGGTTCTGACCAGTTCTGGAGAACTGGTAGCGGAAATTTTGAGTAGTTCGGAGAACTGGTAGTAAAAATTCTGACTGGCCCTGCCCCCATCTATTCTCTGCCTCCCAAGTCCCAGCTGATCGGACGGAAATGGGGATTTTGCAGTAACCTTCCCCTGGATTGGGGAGGGAATGGAGACTTTACAGTATCTTTCCCCTGGAGTAGGGTGGGAATGGAGATTTTGCAGTATTCTTCCCCTGCCATGCCTACCAAGCCATACCCACCAATCCATGCCAATCCATGCCACCCACCAAGCCACACCCACAGAACCGGTAGTAAAACCCGCCACTGGATCTTATTGAGAAGCCGGTTTCATGAAAAAGTTTGGATCTGATGGCATACTATATAGGATGGGGTAGTTGTGATTATGATGGTTCTATCTGTTTCAGGATTTTTGGGATGGGAGTGAGGTTAATTTTTTGCTTCCCCAACTATCTCAAGACTATTATTCAGGTATGGAGTGGGGGAAGCCATCCCAGCTGGTTTGAAATTGTCTTGAGTCTTGAACTGCATCATTGCCAGTTATTTTTTTAATATGTGTGAACCTTGACCCATCACATGGTATCTCATATGAATCTGAGAAATTTGCCCATCTAGTTTTAAATATTTGAAACTAAAAAAAAGGGGGGGCACTTGAAAATCTTTCTAGCTCTTTAGAGTTTTCCACTTGAAATAGATCTGGTTTGCTCAGTGCCTGGATAAGGACCATTTGGGAAAGTGGGTGTCATTAAAATATATAGTACATGTTAATCATTACTTAATCCATTGATTTCAGTGGGAACAAAATTCAAATAAATTTGTTTGCACCTGACTTATTTTGTTCAAGGAGATACTCAAATTTGGTATATCAATGGTGATATGTTTATATGAGCCAATTGTTCTACTTGTAAAATACTAGTATTACAAGTAGGTCTATATTACAAGTATTTTATGCATATCTATTTTAGCACTATCCTTAAGACTTCTTCAGATTATATGACTGTAAGCTTTTAATTTTGCAGTAGTCCAAATGTCACATAGTGTTTTTCTGATTCTTCAGGAAAAAGCCATCCAGAACTAAGCATGTTAATTTTATAACCAGTCAGTGCAATGTTCTCTGAGCCTGGCAATTTGCTGTATATTTGTTGTACAATAAATCAGCAATGTATTGCCAATCATTACAGGCAAATCTGGTTATTCGCTGAAATCTCATATATAACATGTAAATAATGTTATTGTTGTCATCTGGCTTCTAACTAATCTGGCATTTGAGGATAATGGAGCCAATCTTATAATATGAAGGACTTGGTTTTATGAACATTTAAGCAGTGCCCTCCCCCTTCCCCAAGTTTTAATTTTCTAAAACATTTTAAGCTTTTAGGGGTGTCATTTATTCATTTAAATTCTTCTCATTTGCCATCAGTGATGCTATTAGACAGCCAGATCTGATTAGCAATATTGAAATATCATTCTGATCTTGCCTCAGGGAGTGGGAGACTCGATTTGGTCCAATGCCACCTCTGAGACTTAGCCAAGTGAAGTCATCCCCTCTATTAAACCTTGCCCTATGATGCAGGGAGAGAAGTTTTCCAGCATATCTGATGTAGGCAGAGCATGTGGTTTCTTTCTGCACAGATTCATACAGTCTTGTAATGCAGGGTTGAACAATCCTATGCAACTCATCTAAGCAAAAGAAACAGCAGTGGCCGTAAATATTACAAAAACTGCAGCTGAAAGTAAAATTAAAACAGAACTAAATCTTAGGACAATTTGCTCTCTCCAAGTATCTTTAAGGGAATAGCTGAAACAGATCCCTTTTACCTGATTTTTTTTCACAGGCCAGAATATGGATGGATGGATGGATGGATGGATGGATGGATGGATGGATGGATGGATAGATAGATAGTTTGAATTTGTAGGCTGCCCCACAAAATGTAGCAAAGAAAAAATGATAGATGACTGGAAAGACTGAATGATGTAAAAGATTGTCCATGGCCTGATGATAGCACTCCATTATTCCTCACTATTGCCCATGTTGGTTGGAGCATACAGATATTGTAACCCTAATTCTGGAGAACAGCAATTTGCCTACTATTAGCATCTACCAGCAATAAGCAATTTGCTGTTCTTACGTTCACTGATTTGCTTTGGGTCTTTCATTGGAAATATAATGTCTAGCTACAGATGGAAGAGAGCTGGTTTTTCTCCAGGTCTCCTGAGGGCAAGGAGAGAGAAGAAATGGGCACATTAAGCAGCATAAGCAGATGAGAAGTCACCTACTGGTATGGAGAATTTTAAAACCATAATTATAATATAGCAGCTTGGAATAAATGATCATTATTTATCCATTTTCTCTATTAGATGGGACAGTTTTGACAGAAATAGTAATCAACTTGAGGAAGCCAAAGGCTATTTGATATTAATGCAGACAATGATGAATTAAAGATCAGAATAGCCCTTCACTTATAATGAAGGTCTGAGGCCATTAGTAGAGGAATGGGCCATTGGTTTTCCCTCCACCACCAATTCTCAGATGTTAATCCCTTAAACACATAAAAATTATTGATAGTCACAAATAAAATCTGGGGTTGCAATTCCTCTGACTTAGGTACATGAGAGAGTTAAGGTTTTTAGCTTGAATGTTCCTTTTTTCTCCCCAGCATAGCTGACATTCTTCTAAGATTAGCAAACTGCTGAGATTTAGCTTTTTGGCCTAGTAAATCAAATGCCACAATGCACAAAGGTGTACCTCAAGGCATATGAACTAAAACTTAGGCAATATTAATCATGGCCATGACCTATCTGTTGTGAATGTTGGAGTTTCCTGAAAGTTTGATCTGGTTTTTTTTTTAAGATTTATTATTTATTAAATTATTACTTTAATTTTAAAAAGTGTTTTACACCATTTTTCACTCAAAGTTCATCCTGGATTTATCCGTGTCCTCCAGAATCTATAAGGCTGATTCAGACCTCTCTGATTAGTGAAGGGAAATATGGGGCTAGGAGCATTTAGACAGGAACTCCTTCATTTGTATTTGCATATCCCATTTTTGAGGTCTCCTATACTGAGATGAGCACAGATGTGCTCAGAATTGGTTGGCCATATAGATTCCTTTGGGCTTATTTTCTGCCAGTTTTATTTGGAGGCTTTTTAAATAATATCCCTTCAGTCCATCAGTGGCTCTATATCTACTCCTGTAGCCTACATATATACACCACACTTTTGGTGAGAAAAGATAAACCAGAGACATATTTGTAGCACACTAACTTCTAAGGAAGAAAAACCATTGGAAATTTGGCAAAAGTTCAGTGATAGATCAAAACAAGTCTTAACTCCTGCATTGTTGATATTGGAGATATGGACTTTAAATAAAGACCATATGAAACTGTCCAAAATGAAGCACTTGTATGTCTTTCAGATCCTGAGGGCCATTTATTTCTGTGGTCTTTCCCATATGTAAACCCTTTACCTGCAATTTAACTGTTTGTGCTTTAACCATTTATCTTGCCTACTTTCTTTAACAGTCATGTTGAATTATCGGTGCTCATTATACCTTAGCTAATGCATCTTCATACACAATCTCTGCATCAGTTCCAAGATGGAAGGAGAGGAATAAAACCAATTCACTCTATGCATCCTCCATATGATTGAGCAACCCATTTTATAACATTTCCAGAAACCACTGCAGAAGTAGTAATCTATGTCAATGGAGGAGGAAACAGAGTAGGAGAAAAGATGTTGTTTCAAGGTCTAGGACCGTGATGGCGAACCTATGGCACACGTGCCACAAGTGGCACACAGCACCCTCTCTGTGGGCATGCAAGCCATTGCCCCAGTTCAGCTCTGCCGTGTATGTGTGCATGCCTCCCGCTGGCCAGCTGGTCATCAGGTCTCTGTCAAGCATGCGGGAGCGTGCGTGCGGGGGGGGTCTGCATGTGCGGGGGGACAGGGTGCATGTGGGGAGTGCATGCATGCGTGGGCACCGTATGCCCATTCATTTTGGGGATTCGGGTGCTTTCGCACACGTGCCTTGGGCACTTGGTCTGAAAAAGGTTAGTCATCACTGGTCTAGGATATAAGGATGTAAAGAGGTGGAGCGATGGATAGATCCACTTTTTAACCACAGGAAATGTATTGATTGCTGGTAGAGTTTTATGCAATAGTTAATTTATATCTGGTCTTTGCTTTTTACCAGTAGTAGATAGTAGTCTCTCAACTAAAATTAGCTGGTTTGATGTAGTGATTAGGGTACTAGGCTAGAAATGGGGAAAATAAGTTCCAGTCCTGCCTTAGGTCCAAAGCCAAATAGGTGACCTTGGATCAGTCACTCTCTCTCAGCCTTAGGAAGAAGCAGTGGTGGGCTGCTGCCAGTTTAACAACCGGTTCACCCAGCACTGAAAATGTGAATGCATGCTTTCCGTGTGTGCACACGGCTTCAAAAACACAGCAATATAGGATGGGATAGTGCCGGGCCAGGTGGGCGGCCACCTGCAGGTCGCAATTACCGGTTCGCCTGAACCAGTCCGAACCACCAGCAGCCCACCACTGGGAAGAAGGCAAGGCTAAACTGCTTCTGAGAAAACCTGCCAAGAAAACTGCAGGGACTAGTCTGACTCAAAGACACACACACACACACACACACACACACACACACACACACACACACTCCAAGTACATATCTCAACAGAGCAAGAACATTTCAAGAAATTCAGTGGATTCATACACTGGTGGGAGATCTCTCAACCTGCTTTGGTCTCTGCCCAAACCCCAAGACAAGTTTGTCCTGTGCTTTAAAAGGGTACCTAAATATTACCTGCACCATCAGTTATAGGGCCATTTGGATTATGTGAACACATGGCCACCAGTGATGGGATACAGAATATTGCTAATGATATCCCTGCTAGCTGGCAGCCAATCTTTTTGACTGAAAATTAGTAAGAAAAGGGTAGGAACTCACATATTCTGTGTATGCAGAGGCACATTCGATGGAACCCAATTCATGAATATTGGTCATCAAGGAAAGGCGCTCCAAGCACATATCACACCATATGGCAGTTAAATGCAATGCTTTTCATATATATATGATACACTGTTCAGTTCAGCTTAGTCCTGTTACAATAACAGCATCAGCCGGCGGGGCTGTTAAGAAATTTGTTTTTGTCTTTGCCTTTAATTTTATCTTTTTATAAAGAATCTCTGTTAGCACTGCAGCTGCTCCAGCATTAACAGCCTTGAAATAGAACATGTTCCTTTGCCTAGCAGATGACAGCTGCGTGAGATGGAGGTGGGGAGAAGAAGAAGAAGAAAACCCTTTAGGATTGATTAATCCAAGAAAATGACTCTTTATATTTAACATTTGTGTGGTTTAAACTTGAAGTATGTTTGCCTCTGAGCTATTTCTTGATTATCTTGCTTCCTAAAGCAATGATAATTTTAGAGTCTAAAAAATGAATCCAAAGAGCCCAACATCTCCTGAAGCAGGTTGGCCACAGTTGCTTCAGTGCCAGTGGCTGAAGTTTTGATTTTGCTATCCCTGGAACTCCTTGTCAAGTGTGATGTGAATAGTGACTCCCAGTTTTAGGCTGTTTTATCTCTTTCCATAGTGTCATTATGAAATTGGCCTCTGCAATGAGCTAGGGACTTCTTACTAACAGCATCCATTTCTGAAGAAATGGGCTGGATATTTGAGAATGCAAGGAACATTAGCCATGGGAGAACAAAAAGAGAAAATAAAAAATGTCCACATTGATTTTAGCCACAACTCATCAAAAACTGCCTTTAGAGCAGGGGTCTCCAACCTTGGGAACTTTAAGACTTGTGGACTTCAACTCCCAGAATTCTGGGAGTTGAAGTCCACAAGCCTTAAAGTTCCCAAGGTTGGAGACTCCTGCTTTAGAGAGCATGTTCTGACTTTCTTCCTCTAGTCCCTGTCACTTGTTCTGCAGCTGAGCTTGAGTAACTTACAATAAAGACAACCTCTTTGCAATGAATGAGATATGCTTGAAAGATTCTGGATGCTGGACTTTCATGGACAAGCACCACCACTGAGATTCCCACATAACTTAGTGGATGTGAACTTAGAGCAAGTCAGTAAGAAGCAAACACTTCAGCTACTGAGCTTAGAGGCTGCTTTCAAATATACTGAAATTCTCTTGCACTTTAGCTTTCCAACAAGCAGAGCATTCCTTTGGTTAGCCTCAAGTTTTTACAACCCCCATTCATCAGTTAGCACTGTATATTGTCTCAAGGGCAGAATATTTTTACCATATCTTGAATTTCCATAGATTTCATGGGAATAAAATCTATAAAATCTTCCAGTAAATGCAGAACTATCCTCTGTCTATGGATGTCTTTGAATGAAGATTAAACTACCCAGTCAGGGGTGATAGGAATTGTAGTTCAATACAACTGAAGAACACCAGTTTGTGGAAAAATATCCTAAAGCATACATGGAGAAGAGAAAAGCCATTAATTCCCAGAAAGTCTTCCATTTATTTATTTATTTATTTATTTATTTATTTATTTATTTATTTATTTATTTATTGGTTCGATTTATATGCCGCTCTTTTCCGGAGACTCAGGGTGGCTTACAATGCATTAAGCAATAACATTCATACTTTTGTATATACCTGCTTAGTAGGGCTTTCGGGGGGCCCCTAAGTGGTGTTCTTTTTTATACAAAGTCAGCTTATTGCCTCCACAATCTGGGTCCTCATTTTACCTACCTCGAAAGGATGAAAGGCTGAGTCAACCTTGAGCCTGGTGAGATTTGAACTTGCAGTAATTGCAGGCAGCTGGCATTACTTAACAGTGCTTTAGTCTGCTGCGCTACCAAGGCTCTTATCCTTTCCAGAGTGGAAATCTGTTTCTCTCTTTGCCACCTATGTAATTGGCATGATCACAAATAATTGGAGATGTTTTAATGATCTTTCTGTGGTCACTACCTTATGTATGTGCTTATTTATTTATCACAACAAATTATTCAAGACAATATTATATTACACATTGTGGCTTCTTTTTAGCTTCAACATTTTTTATCTTCAGGTGTAACACCTTTGTATAACAAGCTTTTCATCTCAGCAGTTCCCCCTTGCTGATCCTATGTCTTCTTTCTGTTAAATTATTCCTTTTATCCTGTTTAGTTTTTTGCATTTTCTTTTTTGATGGCAAAGACAAGCAACCTACTCCACATGAATATATGTGTGCATTTTTGGGATTTTTTCTTGTTTCCCTTAAAAGATGTTTTTAGCTGTGCTTATTTATTTTTAATAAGAAATTTATTATCTAAAGAATGCAAAAGGAGTTGACCTACCCTTTTTTTTTCACAATAAGTGAAATAATTATGTATCTATTTCTATTGCCCAATAGTTTCTGCATTCTTATATAGGAACTTTTTTTATATTAAGTGATCAGAATAGCATGTGGTTCTTGAAAAGTGGTTTCCTGGGTAGTTAACCAGTGCGCTAACAATTTCCTGTGACTTAGATTTGATCCCTTCAATATTGATGTTTCCCAGGATTTGATGGTGCATTGAGATTGTTTTCCTGTTTTCTTGGAGTTATTATTTCTCCCAAGATTGGAAACCCCACATTGATTCATGTTCTCCTGCACAGAGCTGCATAAACCCACTGTCTCCAAATGCAGGTCTGAACTAGACTGTGGATTATGTATAGCCTTTTCTCATTCATCTCTCATAAGAAAGCAATTATAAAGGGGAAAAAAGGTAATATAAGATTTTTTAGAAAAAGTTTCCATATGGCCGAGAGACCAATCTGATACTTTGTAAAGGCTACTATACAAGTATAGTGTAGTGTAGTGTAGTGTAGTGTAGTGTAGTGTAGTGTAGTGTAGTGTAGTGTAGTGTAGTGTAGTGTAGTGTAGTATAGTATAGTATAGTACCAAGAATATTAATTATCCAAAAGTCTTCATTTTAGATGGAAAGTTATTGTCATCAGAGAATTCTAAAACTTTGAATGGATGCTGTGTCTGGACAAATTTTTGATCAAAGTAACTCTTTTAAGTGCTCAACAAAGTTAGGACTCCACACAGCCCACAGAACAGAGTGGCCACACCGCTCAGATTAACAAACAAAGCTTCTGCATTTGAACAATACATGTACAGAAGCCCTACTGATCAACAGGAGGTGGCTAATTAGGCAGATTGGCTCTGCCTCAGCACTTTGGAGAGGTGGATTGATGCAAAAGAACTTATCCAACTTGGGATAGCATTAATTAACTCATCACAAATCATTATATAGCTTTGTTCTTTTTAAGTAAGGAGAGGGAAGACATTTCTTCATTTGCTATTTGGGTGCAGATTTATCTAAGCTAGCACTTTTAAACCAGTTTATGAAATATAACTATTCAAAATTTCCATTTCTCTGAATAATGTGCTACAGTTCTCTATATATTATAGCAGGAATAAGTGAAAATATATAACATAGAAAAATTGAAAATGGCTTTGAAAGATGTCTGTGAAAATGTATTCATCTTTTCATATGAAAGTTTTTTTTAAAAAGCAAGCTGATATGGATATGAAAGGGGCTAAATGTAGGAAAAGACTAATATAAAAAACTAAGCAAAACATAAATTGATAGATTCATCACTTCTCATTTTAAGAACTCTACAAACATATTATAATAGTTTACTTGAGTACTATAATTTATAAACTCTTCACTTATTTTATTCCTTATACCCTTAGGTGCAACGTATACTGGATACTAAAGATCTATATTCACACATATCTTATCCAGAATGTGTACAATTGATCCTAGACTTATTTCAGCCTTTGATATGAAGAATTTTGACAAATAGGGATATGTCCATAGAAGGTCAAAGAAGGAAGCAATGCTCCTGGATATCAAATTCTCTGGAAAAAAAATCAAAGGTAATAGGTTTGTCTTTAGTTTTGTGAAACTAAAATGGTTTTACTGCTGCCTTCAAACATCTGAATGGTTTTATTTAGATGTTTTAAAAACAATTTACTGTGGTCAAAGTGGCAATTGTAAATAAGATATACATTAATTGTATTGATGCTATGAACTAGTTCACTGCTCAGAGGGTGTAATAGTCTCATTTGTTAGATGTACTAGATAACTATCAATTTACTGTATCAGCATGGATTTGTAGTATTTTGAAATCTCTTCTAATCCCATCATTCTATGTTGTTCCTATTAAATTGGGTATAAGTTATATAAACCTAGCATAAGTTCTTTAGCTTTAGAAAATGTTCAAAAATCATCTACATCACTCAAGGTAAAGTTGACTATTGAAGGGGGAGAAGCTACGAACTAGATACAGTGATGGAAAGAAGAATAGACAGAATTGCATAGCAATAGGAAATTTGCAAGGTTGCTTAACAGCTGGGAAGACTAGCTCTCCAATGTAGTGCCTATCCCAATGGAATGAGGTAGCAGAGTTAGAGGAGGAACAGAAGTAGCCTCTCTAGAGGCTAAAGTGAAAGAAGGCATGAAAGGACTGATGGGACAACAGATGAGGAAATGCCAAACATAGTGTTTCATGGTGGTTGAAAGATAATGGAAAAGGAAGTGGAAATAGAATAGGGGAGCAGGGAAACAGCTTCACTGTGGATATTGATAGCTAATAATTGTAAACAAAAGGGGGGAAAGCTGCATAAGCCTGAGCCTCATTTTCACCAACATGAAAGATTTTTAGTCAGCAGTTCTTATGTTGAGTCACCCTAGACTAATTTATTTTAGTATCTGGAAATATCAAGTCTTTGGACCTGAATATGAGAGTCTGGTTGTTTATGAAATCCACATTTGATATTCTAGATGCTATTGCTTTTCTTCCAACAGTTTGCTATGGACCAGGCTGCACATGTCCTGAGATTGGAACCTGAACCTTTGCCTGGAAAGTAATCTATCTTTGGAAATAACTCTTGTTAATACCCTTTTAAAAACACACAGAGCAGTTCTACGCAGCATTATTACACAACCCCCTAGCTTCTTCAGCTTAGCATCAATTCCTGACACAGTCCTGCTTTGTTGAAGGTGAACTTTCAAATGTGGATGATAGAGATCTCTTCTGTTTAGAAAAGTAACTGAACAAACCCTTCAGTTCATATTATTAATCTACGAGATAGCTCCCCTTGGGAAACACGAACATATTTGCTTCTATCAATCCTGAAATGCCAGCTAAAAATAAATACAGAAATACCAGTTTGTAAATATATTCATAAGAGACTTTCCCTATGGTAATAACATCTACCCTTTTGAAAGAGCTCTAAGGCTGGTTTTAATCCAGGTCTGGCATTTTGTTGTTGTTGCAGATTCTGTAGCTAAGTGTGCAGGAAGAATACTGTGGATCTCTGACATTGTTCCCAGTGAAAATCTGGATGTGAGAGAAATTACGTTCAGAGCATCAGGCTGAAAATCACAATTGCTAAGCTACCACATTCATTGAACTTGTTTTCAGCAATAATGATGATATAAAAAGGAATATTGCAAACCAGCAGACTGAGAAATGAAAGTGACATCTGAGGTTGCACAAATGTATTTGCACGGTAGTATTTTCCTATCCAGTCCTTCCATCACCACAACTTCTTCTGAGTCCCACCTCCCTGAGAAGAAGTGAAAGTGTTGAGATGGGGAAAATGTTTTGCTGATAAATTCACCAATTCAGTTCACCTCCAGCTGTTCCAAATAATGTTGCACTAATGATTAGTAGAAATGGAATCAGTTCATTACTAAAAACATGCTAGTTCACAGTATGCTCTGCATCTTACTGACCTACACCTATCTTGTGGGTAATACTGTTTGTTCACAGAAGATTTGACAAACTAATGAGAACACTGTAAACTATATGAACAGTGATTTCATTTAACTTTGTAATTATTCAGAATGTGATCTCTAACAACTAGCAAAATCACTTGCAAAATTATTGATGGAGATGTTTAGTGTATTTGGACATTCTGGTACTGATCATTTGGGTAAGCATATGTAGTGATAACAAACCTCAGTTTAATCCACATTATTTCCATGCACCCCATTGGACTCTCATGCCCCCACCCAAATAATTATTATCTTCCCATCTGCTGATTCACAGGCAAGTAGGTATATCCATCTATATCTTCCTCTCCTTTGTGATGTATATATGCATGTATAGTAGCATTACTTAATGCTACTATAGCCATCACAACAAACTGATGACAAAGTCTGGCCATCTTGGGAGAAGAAATGAATAGGCTGATTTTGAAGAGGATTTGAAGTTTACTAGTGTCACTATTGCAATTGGTGTAGCTATGTAATGTTCATACAATGATTTGTAGCTCAATGAATTCCGCCATGTATCTTTGTGATGGAATGAATGGATATATATGGAAGATGGAACACATGAGATTCACTCAAAGAAAAGGCATAAGGATTGTTCTAATATGGATTCTTCTAATGCTATAGGTTCTGCAGCACATGAGAAATGCCAGAATGAAAATGTGTACAAAGGCAGAAATGAAGCTTCTAGTTCAGAAAGAAAACAATAAAAACAATTCAGTTGTATTTGTTCTTATATATCCTAATAAATGTTCTAAGTAGTGATGACAGAAACAGCCACTCAGAGCTTGCAGAACCCAGCTCCTTTCCTGATTTAAATCCATTTTCAGTGCAGCCCAAGATTAGCATCTTCTCCAGAGGATGCTAGTTCTATTTTTTAAAATAAAAATCTAGCCATGTATAAAGAGGCTACATATAGCCTAACAAAGGCTTCAGAAGATGCCAGTCATGGCAGATATTTCTACAGAAGTCACGTTTTCAGTCTCCTCAGAAGCCCAACTAAAATAGCTATGGGGTGAGCACTGACCAGAGGAGTGGGGACTTGCCCACAGAAGCCAAAAATTATCAATAGGAGTTGGACAGATCACAGCTTCTCATTGCCTCATCAACCACATAATTGATAAAGTGTCCTATATTTGATTCATGACAAATTGTGCTGGGAGCAAATAGAAAATACTACTTTGAAATTGGAACAGCTAAATATGACTTCAAATTGCCTTAACTGTGGGCTGGAGATGAGATAACTGCAACACCGTGAGGATACATTATATAAAAGTAGTTTGCGCCACACATAGAGAAATGTAAGGATGAGTCTTGTAGGTCCCTGGAGGGTGAGGAAAGGGATTTAACTTTTACAAATCCTCAGTGACATATTTGGAAAAATAAAAGTTTGAACAGGCTTGAAATTGTATCAGAAATAAACCCTTTTGAAAGAAAAT
Organism: Pituophis catenifer annectens; assembly: GCF_029215685.1. NCBI lineage: Eukaryota > Metazoa > Chordata > Lepidosauria > Squamata > Colubridae > Pituophis > Pituophis catenifer. The sequence continues at coordinate 179,115,425 of NW_027256881.1, forward strand.
AGCTCTGTTAATTAAGCATAGTTCCAAATCATACCCAGAGGATGTATTGGTGCAATCCCAAATTTTGTTCTGGACATCCAGATGAGATCTACCACAGTCCTGCTACTTCAGTCTTTTTCATCTGGAATTAATATGAAAACTTCTGATCCTTCCCTTCTCCCCCTTCCCTCCCACCATCAATTTGGCAATATGGACTTAAATCCCTACATTACCCTAAATACGCACTGCAAATGTCACAAGGAATCTTCTCCTTAAGCTCCCAGATTGTGAATATAACAAGTATTAGAAAGAGCTAATGCCTCTAAACAAGCAAGATGGAACTGTAGATCTGAATTTTTGGCATGTGATGTTTTCTTTTTAAAAGGAAGTATTGGAGAAGCAGAAGCAGAAAAAATGAGCAAAAAGCAGAGCCAATGGCTACAAATTGGATAATAAATTGGTTATCAGATTTCCTGAGGTTTGGGGGGGGGGAGTTTAAATCTTGTGTTCCTTCAGGAAAAATTATCCAGCCTTCTTGAATAATTCAGTCTTTATCAAAACCTCTGGCAAATAATGCTGTTGTATGCCCAAGGGAAGCTTATTCCTGTGGGTTGTTCTTGAGGTTACCTTTCTATTCCTAGAGCAGGGATTGACCTGAAAAGGTGGTTCAGAAAAATGCTACTCCAGCTACTATTAGCCCTACCAAAGGCAGAAGTCAAAATTAATAGAACCTGATGTCTCCAACATCTGGATAAACATAGTTTGTTGACCCCTGTATTTGTAGAAAAATAAGTCATCCTATACTGAGATGAAGGGAAAGAAAGAATATTTAAGCAAATAAGCCTCTGGCTTCATTGTGAGTGAAGAAAACATCTGATAGTTTTGATGGGGACATATAACTCAGGCTACCTTGAATCAGGGGTGGGTTCCACTTACCTTTATTACCAGTTCGCAGCGGGAGCGCGTGCATGCTTTTGCTTCGCTTGCGTGTGCACCCCCGCTTCTGCACATGCACAAAAGCTTCTGCGCATGCGCAGATCACCCATGATGATGTCATGGCAGGTGGGCGGAGCCTCCTGCCGGTTTTACTACTATAGAACCGGACCAAACCAGGAGCAACCCACCACTGCCCTGAATGCAAATGTGAGAACAATAGACCAAATTATAGCCCTACATTTGCAAAACACTGTGGTGTTCAGCTCTGGTGTCCTCATTTTCAGCCACTCTGTTCTATTCCTTCTACTGCTCCCATGGGCAAAACCTTGTTGGGGGTAGAGCAAGTGACAGCAGTGTAACATCACTATGACCTCTACCAGGTGCCTAAGCTTTTTTCCATGTTTTCTGCTTCTTTCTCTTGTTTGTGTAGTCACCAAGCACACTCCGTCCTTATTGAACTGTTTGTGGATTCTCCTCTTCCCTTCCCTTTGGGTTTTTGTAAACTTTAAGGCTCTCCAAGCTAATCCATACCCATGTCCTTTATGTGGGTACACCTACAATTTAACTTTTGATATGCACAAGAAGTAGTGTTTAGTATTTAGAGCAGTGTATCTCAGCCTTAGCAACTCTAAGATTGGTGGACTTCAACTCTCAGAATTCCATGGCCAGCATGACATGCTTTGTGAGAAGAAGCCTCCTCACCTGATGCAAAACATGCTCATTAGCCTCCTTTTGGCCTATCATTATCCTGGCATCAGCTTGAGCCTGATAGTCCCTCCCTTCCAGCTCACACCTCTTTTGGCCTTGCCCATGGATGCAACAGGGTTTATTTCTTGGCTCCTCTCTACTCAATCTTAAAATAGCTTTTTTAATTAAGCCCTGGTTTTCACAAGAAAATTAAAGGAATATTATCTTTTCAAACCAATTCGGTATTTTAAAAGGTCTAATAAATAAGTGTGCTGGTTCAAAATTAAACACAATATTTCATCTTTGGCTGTTAAGATCATTAAATATTTAATCAAATTCTTGGGCAGATTTATTGCTGTGGGCGAAGGGGGCTGTTGATTATCTGCCTGACACTGATACTCATCAGAAAGCAGTGGCTCTGATGGAGTTTTGCTCTGAGCGGGGGGAAAAAACAGTTGTAGACAAATCAGTCAAGACATCTAGGAGCCTCCCCTTACAAACCAAGAGACTTGAAGAACTAAAATGAGGCCATTTCTCATCCTGTCCTCTGCTAGAATTAACAGATTCAGTCCTGAGCTTTCTGCTCTCACCAGCAGTTTTCCATATTGTTTCCTCACTGCTTCTCAATCCTTTGCGGTGACTGACTTCTGACACCATCTTGACCAACCTTTCTGTGTAGTTATGTCTTGAATCCTTGGGAAATGACAGATGAAGTAGATATGAAGCAAAGACTCCCTTCCTTCCTTCCCTCCCTCCCTCCCTCCCTCCCTCCCTTCATATCTTTCTTCCTAACTACCTACCTCCTTTTTTCTGGGCAAAAATGGCAAGGAGCTCCTCTGACATTTTAGAATGTCATTTATTTGCTTAATGTTTATTTGCCCTGATGCCCATGCGGAAATTTAGCTCTCAAGTAAATATATTATCATACCTAAAAATCATAACAAGGTGAATTATCATTTGCCGGAACTTGTGTTTAGAAGATCAGCTTGATACTTACTTTGTACACTAAAAGAGTCTCCTTATGTACCAGAGCTGCATTGCACTAACTTTGGAGCAGGGGCGGGTTCCAAATCCCATGGCTACTGGTTCACTCATACGCGCGGTCTTGCATGTGGCACTTCTGTACATGTACAGAAACTTCTGTGCATGCCCAGAAGCATCTGGATGGGTGGGCGGAGCCTCTCGCCACCACTACCAGTTCGCCCAATCCAGTGTGAGCAACCCACCACTGCTTTGGAGGCTAAAGACAACACTTCCCCTTTGAATCTATGCTGGTCAAAGACCAAAATAAAAGTTTAATCCAAATGACCAGCTAGCAGGCCACCACCAAACAATGGCCAGGCTTACAGAAAGATGAGATGTGGTCAGGCCACAGGAACAACAAAATTTGCTTCAATTTAAATATAGGTATAATGCATTTTATAATTGCCATCTTTATCACAACCAAAATTGCCATTCAGCAGCAACTTTTAGAAGGGCATTGTGGGGCTCAACAGAGGACCAAGAGCCACAGGTTGTGCTCTTTGCTGCTGGAGGTTAAAATATTGTCTTTTGTAGGGGGTAAATCAGAAAAGCAGTGCAGATAGTCCTTGATTTACCACCACAATTGAGGCCAAAATTTCTATTGCTAAGCAAGACAGTTGTTAAGTCAATTTTGCCCCATTTTACAACTTTTCTTGCCACGGCTGTTAAGTGAATCACTGCAATTGCTAAGTTAGTGACAAGGTTGTTAAGTGAATCTGGCTTCCCCATTGACTTTTCTTGTCAAAAGGTTGCAAAAGATGATAACTTGCCAGTTGCCAACTGTCTAAATTTTGATCACATGACCCGCAGGACACTACAACCATCATAGATTTGAGCAAGTTGCCAAGCATCTTGATTTTGATCACATGATCATGAGGTTGCTGCAATTATTATTATTATTATTATTATTATTATTATTATTATTATTATTATTATTATTTCCAATTTATATACCGCCCTTCTCCCTGAGGACTCAGGGCGGTGTACAGCCAGAATTAAGAACATGAAATACAAATATTAAAAAAACAGTTAAAATATATATAAATTTGGCCCAAAAATTAAAAATCACAAACCAATTAAAACATTTAAAAATTTCTTCTTAAACCAGCCCGGCTTGCTGGAAAAAGTGGGTTTTAAGGGCACGGCGGAAGGCACTGAGGTCTTGGATTCTCCTTATCTCTGGGGGCAACTGATTCCAGAGGGTAGGTGCCCCCACAGAGAAGGCCCTCCCCCGGGGGTCACCGGCCTACATTGTTTGGCTGATGGCACCCTGAGGAGGTCCTCTCTGTGGGAGCACACGGGTCGATGGGGGGTCGTCGGTAGCAGCAGGCGGTCTCGAAGATAGCTAGGCCCTATGCCATGGTGCAGCATCCTCATGATGCTGGCTGGAGAATTCTGGGAGTTGAAGTCCACATGTCTTACAGCTGCCAAGTTTGAAGACCTCTGATTTAAATAATAGAAGGGATTGATCTTCAGGATTCAGGAAATCTTTTAGGCAAAATTTGCCATTTATCGTACATCAGACCCACAGTAATTCAGTTCCTTTGGTCATGTCTGCCATTAGATGACAGAGGAATTTTAATTTTTCCTTGATATTTGGTTTTATTTTTTAACTTCCCAGGTAGGTTACAACATACAAAGTTCCCCTCACAGCAATTCAGTTGCTGCATCTCCTGGAATGTTATGAGAAGGCATCCCAGCCAAAACTCTCTGAGAAAGGCATCCTTCAGGCTCTTCATACCACTTTGAGAGTGAAGAGTTTGTTTGCTTAGTTTTCAGTCAATAGAAAACATGGAAAGCTATGATTTATTTCTTGAGGTTACATAGGGTGAGCAGGAACCATAAAATGAATGAAACCCTATCATTCATTCATTCATTCATTCATTCATTCATTCATTCATTCATTCATTCATTCATTCAATATAATTTATATGGCCACCCAACTCACTCTCAGTAACTCTGGTGGCTTACGAGGATAAAAACCAAATATAAAAAACAATTTAAAAAAGCAAAAATTCCACATGCGCCCACCCTGGAGACAACAGTTATCCAAGCCATTTGGGAGGAAAGAACTACTTCAACCTCAGATATCTTATCAATAATAAAAATTACATATCTGTTTAGACATTCATACCAGCACATATTTTCTTCCATAGATGGTTCAAATCTAGCAATTCTAATGGTTCAAGCAGTCAGTCAGATTTTTCATATACCAGTTCAGTTGATCACATGATTTTCCTCACCCTTCATAACCAGCCCATGTTTCTGATGTTTTTATTAAAAAGAGTAGCTTTTCTCCAGATGAATTTTGCAATCAATTCAGCTTGGAGTTAGCACCAAAAGGGAAGGGAAGGGAAGTATTGTGTTTGTAATGTTTACCTATTATGGGAATGGTTAATTAATGATTTTTCAGGATCTACTATTAGTCTTGTGATTTTAGTGATCAGCATGAATTTGAAATTATATATTTAAAATCAAACACAGTCAACAAAGAAAAGGCTCTCCACATTGTCCACACAACAGATTGTAGTCAATGTTGTGGGGATTTTTTTTTCACAGATACCTGTTTCTTCACAGAATAAGATCATTAATTATTATCCAAATATTATAGGCTAACATCATCATAAAATTATAAGTTTTCCTACTGGGTTTTATGGACAAGGAATTAGGACAGAAACATGGGAAACTAATATTATATATGGTAACTATGGCAAGATTATTGAATGCAAAGATTTGGGAAAGCAATAAAATGCCTACAGTGGAAGATTGTGTCATAAAATGAACTGAAATTGCAGAAAAGATGAAGCTGATCAGCTTGGTTTGAACAAAAATGATAAAGCTTTTTTCAAAGACACGAAATCTTTTTTGTTCAAAGAAAAAAAATGAATGAATGATTTTAGGATTTGGGAATTAGAAAGAGATGAAGGGGATGCAGAAACATTTAAGATAACTACTAGATAGAAAGAAGGGTGAAAAGCATAATTTATTTTTTTTCTTTTTTAATTCTCTCTTCCTTATTTTTTAATCTCATTTTTTCCAAAGCCTTCTTGGAAAATGCAATATATATTGCATTTTGCAATATATATATATATATATATATGCAAATATATATATAATGCATATATATAATGCATTTTCCAAGAAGACTTATGGTCCCTTCAGATATAGTAGGTACTTCCCCCGAAATAAGAAGGAAGTAATTTAAAGAGGATAGAAAAACTATATATCCCACTTTGGAGAGGAGAATGTTCTGTTGTAAAGGCTGTTCAGTGCAAGTGTGATTTAAAGATGAAACGCTTTAAGAAGCACAGTAGGAAGTCATCCCTCAAGAGCACCTACAAGCAGTTTGAGCAACTACACAGGTCACAGCCTTCTTCATTACAGAAAGATGAATTATATCTTTTTAATTGCTATTTAAATTACAGCGATTATTTATACATTTGCATCCTTTTATTAATTAGCATCTAGAAACAGTGCAAATATATTTCCCCCATTGTACAAAACAGCTACCTTACTAGGCGTTGTTCTCAATGCCTGTTAATAGAATTGTTTTCAGGATGTATAGCTGGGTATTTCAAGGCTTATCATTTCTCTTGGGGCCAAATGCATGCTATTATGTCAACCGAGTACCCAGAATGCCAATGAAACATGAATAGACAGCAAAGAGCAGGGCTCCTGAGAGCAACAATGACTTTCCAATGCTTGTCTTCTAGAACACATTACGGCAACAAGCAGAATGAGTTGTGTCTTTCAAGCCACACTAAATCATGCTGCAGTTCATGAGTTCACCTTTCACCTCTGTGAAATTGCACTGGAAATAAATCCCTGGTGGAGGAGTGCAGTAGGGGGAGGGCGACAGGCTAATTCAGCTGCCCGCTCTCAATGGAGCTCTACACAACCCAAGCAAAACGCTCCATCACCTTGCTCTGAGAGGCCCAGCTGAAATTAATGGGTAGTCTCTTGCAGGAGTTCTCTCTTGCACAGTACCCCCAACTATGCTCCAAAGAAACTACAGAAGTCAAACATAGGGGAGGGGTCTTTGGGAAATTGCAAGCAGGTCATTTTTGCAGCTCACCCCTGTTCTTGCTTTTAACACATTTGATCCACCCTCTCTTACCTTCCCACCTGTTTGATATGGATTGGAACTGCAGCAGCATATAAAGCATCCATCTACAACAAACGATGCTTTTGCTGGTTGGGAAAAATTAGTGTTAAGATACATCTGAAAGGCCTCCCTTTGAGAGGAATTAGAATCATTGCTCAGCAGTTGTATCTCTGAAGAGGACAGTGGGTGGTAGGAAACCAGCAAGAGACGCAGTGGTGCAATGGTTAGAATGCAGTACTGCAGGCTATCTCTGCTGAATGCTGGCTGACTGCAGTTTGGCAGTTCGAATCTCACCAGGCTCAAGGTTGACTCAGCCTTCCATCCTTCTGAGGTCAGTAAAATGAGGACCCAGATTGTTGGGGGCAATATGCTGATTCTGTAAAACCACTTAGAGAGGGGTATAAAGCACTGTGAAGTGGTATATAAGTCTATTGCTATTGCTATAAAGAGTAGATGTCTATAGAGATTCTCGTTCATTCAGATCATCATTGTCCCAAACGTGCTTTTCTTCAAAAAGCAACTGGACTTTCTTGTTTTTTTCCTTTGAAAAATCTCACTTCTCATCCAAAATGTTTCTTCAGTTCAGCACGTTTGGGACTTTAGGAGCAGGGTACAGTCTTTCTGTTAGCAGCTTTCCCAACTGAAATTAGCTTTTCCCTGCCCCCCCCCCCCCAAGAATTTTATGAGGTAAAAATGAATTGCTGGGCTAAAAATGGAAAGAGAGTGTAGACCAGGGGTGTCAAACTCAAGGCCCGGGGGCCAGATCGGGCCTGCGGGGTGCTTAGATCTGGCCCATGGGACCACCCTGGAAATAATGAAGGACTGGCCCACAGTGCCTTTGCCAGCAAAAATGGAGCTCTGTTTTTGCTGGCAGAGAGTTGCAGGAGGCCATTGCGGCTAAAAACGGAGCTCAGGAGTCTGTTTTCGCTGGAAGAGCACTCAGGCCATCACAGGCACCCCCAACATGAGTGACGTCAAGCTGCCCACCCCAGCCCTCTGAGGTCAAACACAACCGTGATGTGGCCCTCAATGAAATTGAGTTTGACACCCTTGGTGTAGACTATAGAATGGAGGAAGGATGAAAAGAGTGTTCCTGTATTCCTGAGGACATCTCCTACTGAAGGGGAAAAGGAACCATTAACTGAATATTATTTGCAATTGTAATGTAGTTTTCAATTTGGCCCCCCAACCTGCAGGAAATGAAACCTGGCAGCAGTAGCTTTTTAAGCCTGGTTCACAAAATCCCCATTTAGAGCCAACTCAGTATTATTCCATTGCAGCTGCTTTTGTGGCTTTCTAGAAGTAATTTGCAGGTTTGGGAGAAAATGGATCCCAGATTAGGATCCTGGCATAAGCAGAGAGGCTATAATGCTTCCTTTGCTCTGCTGGGTCCTTCCCACCTGCCATTTTTATTGCAGGCAAAAATGCCATTTGCTTTAATGGGACCTTTTCCTCACAAAAACAGGTTCAGAAGCTCCAGACTGCATCTATATTAGGGGGCAACAGGTTAACTCTTTTCCCCAGCCATTTTCCTTTTTAAGAAGCAATTTATGAAATGGCATGAATGGTTTCTCATCATATAAAATAAAAAATAGGTGACCAATCTGCCTTGTCTTCCATTATCAACAAGTTTACCTGATTGGCTCTCTTCTCCAAATTGTATTGCTCTGATGTGATCCCATGTTTACCCAGCCACAAACAAAAGCATTGGGTGCATTAACTCAGCATACTTCTATGGTGAAGTTGGCACCTTTATGCTCCAGAAGGAAACTGAGAGGCACGTCTAGTTGGCCTGCAGAGGGACCTTAATCTGGCAGTGTAGCATGACACCATCAGAGACTCTTTCTGTCATCCTCCTTGCTCAGAAAATTATGGCAGCTTTTGGGAATAAAATGATTCTTCAGTGACCCAAAATTAACATTTCCAAGTAGATAAATTATTATAAGATTTCCCATTTGCATCACTGACTGCAGGCTCTTCATAAGACAATAAAAGAGCTAGCAGGAGATCATCTGCATAGGAAATGGCTCAGAGCCATGAATTCTTCCTTGGCAATTTCTTTTGTCAGTCAAATGAAGAAGTGTGAGCAGTATCTCAGGGGGGCTATTACTCTATTTTTCATTCCAGGTCCATTTTTTCCCCAAGATCCACTTATAACACTGCCAAACAATGGTCTTTCCCACACATAGAAACTCTCATCACCTTTGTATCGTTCATTAATTCTCTCAGTCTTTCACCATAAACAAATCAAAACAATCATTCCATTAGATTTATAATAATTCCTTTCCCATGTTACAGATGAACGAACTTCTGCTCAACCTACAGTATGTTAGAGATATGCAGAAGATTCTATGCATATAGGAGTCCATGCAACCAAAAGCCAGCTTGATGTGGTTTGTGCCCATATCAAAATACACGTTTAGTCTGTATGCAGACCTGAAACATGATGTGTGGGTAAAAATATACTGGAATGGAAAAAGCAGGAAAAAAGCATGGTGATTAGTGGTGGGAGTAGTGTGTGGTAACAGTTAAGAGGGGATAGAAAAAGGAAGGCACTGGGAAAATCAGGGGAGGGTTGAGCAAGCTGCTTGAGTTTGCTGCTATCATCCTCACATTCAAGTGTGTCACATCCATCTAGTCCTCACCTCTATGGGTGAGTAGATTGTATATGCCTTACTTGAATTCAAGGACAGTGATGATTAAGAATGGTGAGAAAGGAAGGTGCTATTAAACCTAGGAGATGGACTGACACAGGAGAAAGAGGGAGACATTCAATCCTTTCCCAATGTGCCCTATAAGACCACTTTGGAATTTGTCTTGGCTGACATGCAACTATCAGAAAGCTATGTTCCTACTTGCTCATATATATGATACCAATTAATTCTTCCAGATATACATCTTAGTCTTTTTATATCTAATTAAACCTATACATTTACTTCCTTGCATGTAACTCCAGTCCACAAGATCTGTCCACCTTCATTCAGATCAATTACATTCCCCCCCCTTCTATCTTAGTTTCACAAACATACAACATACAGTGGTTTTCTCTCTTTCATTCATTGCTTAATTCATTGCATTCTTTACATATTACTCCTCTCACTTTTCTAATCACAATTTTCCATATAATTTTGTCATTGCCAGATGGAGCCATAAATATTCACCTCCCCTGCCCACTATGGCTTTAGGCAATTCAGGCTTTCAAATAATGCTTTTGAGTAGTGTAAAGCAGAAAAAGTACAGAGTAAATTGCTAATTTAATCATTCCTGTATCTATGCAGCCTTCCCTGTTAATCTTAAGGACAGAAAGTACCAATCAATCTGGGCACAGTTTGGATAATATGCAACAAGCTCAGCCAAAGCCCAATTTTATGGCCAGCATCTCACATTCTTGTATGCAAATTAAAATGTCTAATCTATGTCTGGATGCTGTTACCTGCATGCTAGCCCTCCAGAGGTAGGTCCAGTATAGGGGCCCTCTCAGGAAAAAGCTGTTCTAATTAATATAGAAAACATTACATGTACACAGCCTTTAGTGTAAAGACTTGCATGTTTATTTCTTTCTCTATTTATCTTTTCTATATTTTGACTGTAAAACTTCAAAGGATCTTGGGAGGGCAATAGAGATTTTTTTAAAAAATAAAAAATACTCCCTTCTGCAAACCATTGTTACTTGGAACTTTTGCCGCCAAGCAATACTAGCAGTCACAAGACATAAACTCTTCCTGTGCCATTCTTCTGAATTTTTCTCAAGTTATATTTTAAGTTCCTCCATTAAATAAATTTCCAAACACAATTTATCTCCCATAGCCCTTTTCATGTCCTGCTAATTTATGTTCCTTTATCATAACTCACTTAACTACCGTCTTGGTTGTTTTTATGGCTGCAGCAGAGATTTCTAGAGTGGGACATGGCCCAAAAGCTCATTACATGCAAGTCGTCTGTCGAAGTCATTAGCAAAGCCCAGAGGTGATCTCCCTTTTGTACTTCTGTTAACAGGAGGTTTTCATGGAAAATCCACCTGCCAATTAAAAATCTGACCTTCCACTTCCTTATTTTTAAAATGTTTTTAGTTGATTTCTGTCCAGAAACTGAATGTGCATATAAGTACTGTTTACACTTGCAGTAGCAATGGGTGTGGGGAAAGGAGATGGGCTCTCTGCATCCCTGCAATCCCTTTTCTTTTTACACACACCCTTCATCCCTGTCTTCGATCATGCACACCCCAGTAGATAGTAATAGTCCTTCCCTGTCCTCAAGAAGGTAAAAGCTGTTTCTGTTTGGTTATCCTCATTTCTGACCAGGAAAGCTCGCCAAGGGCTGAGTACAGGATTGCTGCCATTTATTCTTTCACTTTTTTGTGACATCCTCTTTTTCTCCCCTTCTCTTTCTGGTACTCCCACTGTCAACGTTCCAGAAAACCCCAGCTCCAATTAAAAACTCAGAGACAGGCATTTTCTCAAAGTTCCCATTTATTAGAATAGGTATACTGGCACATCTGGAAAAACCCGAATCTGAGAGTTCCGGGTTTTCCCTCAGTAAATCAAAACCTCCAAATCCAGCCCCTTCATCCATCAGTCCATCACATGGTCCAATCACCATCCGTCCCATCTCGAGACACCGTTCCAACCACTCCTTCTCCAGATGCAGGACTGCCATGACCTTGACCAAAAAGAAGAATGCTATTTTGTCTAACTACATTCCCTCTACTAAATCTCCCTTCCTAATTTCCCATGCACAAGAAGGTGGCAGCATGGAAGCTTCCAGTGTTAATATGGCTTCCAAAGCTGACACCCACTGTTTCAGTCACACTTTCTTCTTCTTCTTTCTTTTCCAATCAATAGACAGGAAAAGATAGATAGTACTTACTGATGATCTGATCTAAACTGAACAGCTAAAGAAGGCTTTTGATATTGGCCATCTTGGTCTAGATAACATATAAAGAGGGTGTGTGATCTCAGTAAGGTGCAGCAAGATTGGTTGGACTGTTCTGATATAGAATTGTCTCTGCCTTTAGACAGGAGTGCATCTGAAATGCACTGATATTTTTTCTGTGTCTGGCAAAATAGCATTTCGTAGCCTAGAAGGAATGACAACCTCCATCCTCTGTTTACCTGTTCCTTCATTCATAAATGGAAGATCAACTTTGTTTCCACAGAACTTATAATGATTTCTCTTTATCTTTATTCAGGCAAACCAATAGTAAAAAAATTTGCATTTGGCACGCACTGTGTATGCACGCTCACACAGCGCACATTTGGCATGCTCTGTGCATGTGTATGCATAGCGCGCATTTGGCACACACCACACATGCATGGGCAGCAAACCAGTGGCAAACCTCGGAGGATTTCACCACTGCTTTATCCATACCTCTTGAACCCATGAGCCCTGGCCACTGTTTCCTATACCTATCTCTGTTGCAATTTCACTTATATCACCCATTGCTTCTTTTAGACGGCTGCATCTCTGCTCAGGTTCTTTAGCCCAGCACTCACACCAGTGATGGGTTACTACTAGTTCTCCCCGGTTCTTGTGAACCAGTAGTGAAAATTTTGAGTAGTTCGGCGAACCGGTAAATACCACCTCTGCCTGGCCCCGCCCCCGATCTATTTGCTGCCTCCCAAGTCCCAGCTGATCGGCTAGAAGGAAAAAATCAGGGCTCACTTGACAAAGAAGAGGAAAAAAAATCAAGACACCTTAACTTTAAATTGAGAAGCCAAGAAGCCTCCCAACTGATCGGCTAGAACCGATTCGCTCCTTGTAAACCACTTGGTGGTAGTAGATTGGCAATCGAGGCCAAACTGCCTGAAAGCAGTTTCCGATGCTTTCAGTGGTGGTAGAGTGGCAAAAAACTGTTTAAACTCTTGCCTCAGCACTTCAAAGCTGATCAGTGGTAAAAGGCAATGTGGTAATAGATCAGCGCGCTCCAAAAACAAATGGGTAGACCAGTACCTCTGCTAAATCCTAAAGAATTGCTTATCACATGACCATCAAACCACGCCCACAAAATAAGCCACGCCCACAGAACCATTAGTAAAAATTTTAGAGCCTATCCCTGACTCACACCTCCTGATTTAGTGGCTTCTGGTTGGGATCAATTTTCATATTTTTTAAAAAAAAAACATGGCTAGGTAGCTAAGAATTATAGAAGTTGTAGTCCACTACATCTGAAAGCCTGGCTCTGTTAATTCCTCTTCTAACTTCTTGGGTAGCTTGTTGCCTGCTAGTAACACTAATATCTGCAGATATTGCTACTTTCCTACTGGGAAAAGTCAAGGGTAGAAAGATAGTCAAATATTAAATACCAGTCCTAAAAGCAGTGTATAAATAGGCCAGCAATTACAGTCAATGCGAAATATGGTCAGTGTGAAATGTTTACATTATGAAAGATGGGAGGGGACAATAAGACTTTAATACGCACAATGGTGGAAAGGTTTAACATCATCTAAAATGGAAGAATGGATGGTGAAGATGATGGAATTTGCCACAATGGCTAAACTGACAGGTTTGATTAGAGAAAAGACACTAATTACCATATTTTTCCTTGTATAAGATGATACTTTTTCTTTAAAATATTTATCTAAAAATGGAGGGGCATCTGATACACAGGAAGGGGGGTGAGAGGAGAACCATGGTTCTGATACCTTATCTTCACAAACTAGCCTCACGAGTGAAGCTTCCAATTGCAGAGACAAGCTAACAGGTTTCCTCCAATCATGAGCCTTATGTAACTGATGTCAGCTGATGCTGTAGAGAGTGTGTAGACAGTGCCCAGATGTGACAAGGAATGGTAATGTTGGAGTGTTCTGAGCCCATAAAAATGACAGAAACAAAAAATAAATAAATACCGGTACCGGTAAGCGAATGTCTTACTCTGAAAAATTAATGTCTTCTATTTAATGTTTAAAATATTGATTTCTGAATTTTGGATAAGAAAAATGTGGGGGGGCATCCTATACATGGGGGCATCTTATAGGCGGAAAAATATGGTAAGTTTAATGCCTATTGGAAGAAATCTCTTTTGGACTTTTTGCATGAAACAGGAAAAAATGAAATAATAAGGTAAGGTTTTGTTGATTAGAAAAAATAGTATTGTACTGGAAATAAATCTATAAATTATTATAGGAAAAATGAAACTTGTGTTGTAACCTTCGAGCTTTATGTTTATAACTGCTGTAAAAGAAAATCAGAAGTCTCTTTGTTCTTTTTTCTTTACTTTTGACTTTGTTCTATTTTACTTTCCTTATTTTTTTCTTTATTTTAATATTAGTTTAATATTAGTTATTAATATTAGTTTTTATCTTCCTTGTTTAAAATTTTAATTAAATTATTTTAAAAAATAAAGGGACTAAAAGTTCTGCTTTTTTTTAATCCACAGAGTTCTCATAATACCTGCATGAAAATCACATACTTCAATTACTTGATGGTTGATATATTTTATTACTGTATTTTCAATGTAGGGGGGGAATAGGAGCAACCTATACTACTCCCCTGAAGTTCTAGGTTCTGTTAATTTTATTGAGCGGCCTAAATTATATTAGACAGGCCCATTAACACACAAGCAGAATCGTCCTTGTTGTCCCTCCGTCACAGGCATTCAAGATGTCACTTGCTCTGTAATGACTCCCAGAAGTCATTTTTCATTTTTATAACTGAATACAAAAATATGCATCATTAGTCCATCTCATTCATAACTGGGCCAGCAAGAGAGATAGCCTTGTTTTCCTCTGTATGTCTTTCATTCTTAAAATGCTCTGCCTTGCTACTCTTATTTATATTTTAATACTTCCCATATGCTTTCTCCTTACAGAGTTTACATTCCTTTGGTTATTTCCCCAGAAAGCCACTTTTCATTATAATATATTTCCCCAAGAAAATTTATTCATCATCCTTTTTTCTATGACAGCCACGTTTTTCCACAACGGGAAATTAAACACTGTGCCATATGGCCAGAGCAACAAACTTTTAGTACTTGCTTGCTCAATTGTTTTAACACATTGCCGCCTTTGTACAACATTCTGTTTGCCCAACTAGCATCAGGCTTGTGCCTGACATATGCATTAGGCATGTTAATGGCATGGAGGAAATGAAGTGAAGTTGACAACATGAGGAAAGAACAGTACAATCCCATTAAGGACTTATCATTTTTAGGTTTATATGGTTGGGGGAAGGGAAGAAGGCTTAAACTAATCACCCCCAGAACAGGTTCCATTGTTAACCAGCTGTGCAGCCAGATGTTACTGCCATTCAGAACCCAAAACAGGGGCTCTGTTCATACTGTTACCTCTGTGTTGCTGTTCTACTTTTGTGTCATTCATTTTGTCCTTAGTTTATCTTTTGAATCGTTCGCTTTTATTGAAGTCCATGTCTCTTTTCAATTTTCTTCCAGTTTCTAGTGATTAGGAAATGCCTATGACTTATTCGCCCCTTTCTTTACAGTTATTACTTCTCAGTTGGCTTACATAACATGATAAACCTATGTGCCACGTTACATACCATATATACCATATTTTTCGGAGTATGAGATGCACCAAAGTATAAGACACACCTTAGTTTTTGGGAGGGACAATAAGAAAAAAACTGATTGGCAGGTAAATCGGCTTCCTGGAATAACCCCAATCAGCTGTTCCCAGAGGTGAATTTTTTGCAATAGGTTCCTTGATTGTGAGCTCTGTGCCTTGCTTTTTTTTTTTTTTTTTTTTTTTTGCTTTTTTTCCTGCCTTTGAAAGCCTCCAAAACAGAGCTTCAGAAAAAAGCCTCTGAAGCTCTGTTGGGGGCTTCTTTTCTGAAGCTCTGTGTGGGGGCTTCTTTTCTGAAGCTTCATTTCTGGTGCTTTTTTTAGCCTCTGAAACCTCTGTTTGAGAAGCTGAGCGGGGCTACATTCGGAGTATAAGACGCACCCCGATTTTCACCCTCTTTTTGTGGGGGGAAAGGTACGTCTTCTACTCCAAAAAATACAGTAATTTGGACTTTTACTAGAAATCCCTGGGTTCATTCTGAATGGCTCAAAGGAGTTGCCCCTCAAGAAACTTGGAGAATAACATAGTTATTAAGAAAACATATTCCTACCTACAGTCTGATGTGGTCCCTTACTCTTAAGTTTTTCAATTTTTTCCACCCTAATTATCGAGGGATCCATTGCTTTCAACTGTTATAGAAAATGTCATATAAGTCAAATTTGTGAGTGGTTTAACATGACTGTTGTAAGAGCTTGAAAGGGCTCTATTTTTTTTGCAGAGCCAAAAATGTTGTCAAACTAGGCTAAATGAAATATGACTTGACCCATTCCTTGTATGTCTACCCTTTGAAAACATTTCGTTAATCCTTTGCCAGCTTTTTCAGTTTGTTTTCTGTAGGCTCAAGAGCTAAAAGATTAAAAATGTCATCTGAAAAGTTAATCTGGCCAGATATTTTGCTCACTCAGGAGAACTGGAATCATTTTTTAAAGCTGGGAATATTTATTTAAGCATAGGTTTCTTCTTTAATTTGTTATTCCTGGATGTGGTAAAAATGAACTATTAACTCATTATTACTAATAATTTAAAACAATGACTATTTGTCATACTTTAGCACTTTCAATTAAAGTCAGGATTTGCATGAATAATTTTACAGCCATTTATCAGGAGGGAACATTAAGAAGTATTCATAGTATTCTAAATTATATGATTTGGAAACTTATATTGTTAACTTGGTCTGTTTATCTGGAAATAAAAAGGGGTGTTAGGTTGGCTTGCTTCTTTCCATTTATTTTTCCTCTGAAACAATCTGATTTTTTTTTTTCAGGTGACTTTTGTTTTCCCTCAAATAGCTACATTATTATCCAAGTCATCTCCTCCTTTATTATTGTTTACTGTGTTTTTTTTTCTTTAAAAACAACTGTTAAAACCTGTCTTGAGGTATGTGGCTTTATGCCTGACATGATATCCAATTGATGAATCTCTTAAGGAAACAAAAAATTGCCTCGGGGGTGGGGAAGGGAATTTGATAAGAAGCAGAAAGAAAATTGTCTTATATTTCAGTTTTAAACACCGAATTATATCCAGGCATTCCATGTAAATTTGTCTTATTTAAGCATGAGGTTTTCTTTTTCTTTTTTGTGATATGTCATAAACCTTTTTCTTTGACTAGCTTTGTTATCTTTTTTAATTACAAGATGGGTAGATGGTGCAGAGGATTCAGCCAAATTCTTGGGGAGCGGGAGGGGATGTAGGGGCAGAATGGGGTAATTCTGAGCATGTTCATTTTCTGAAAGCAGAAAAGATGAGTAATTAATTCCATACTGAGCCTCCATGAAATTCTTGTCTAGATGTTTTTTCTAAAGCTCCATAGCACTGAAGATTATTATATATGGTTTGTCGCACGGTAAACCAGATGTTCAGAGTGGATTTGGCAATTTTGTCTACCTATCAAGTCCTTTCCAAGGACCTGGGGTAGGCAGATCTGGATGTTCAATGGTGTGGCAGATATTGTTACAAGATGGAAACTGTTCCACGTAAAGCTGCCTTTTGCAATTGACTGATGGTGAATTTGTTAGTGACAATGGTGTTCAATTAGTGCTCCAGTTGTTTTGGGATTGCACCCAAGGCCCCTATTACTATTGGTGCTATCTTTGCTAGTATTGTTATAGTTACTCTTTAATTCAATTCACAGCCTAGGACTGTGAAAAAAATAACACTTCAAGTCCTAACCAAGGACCTAAGATCTGTTGAGGTAACATCTAAGTATACAGGCAATTCCAAGTAAGGTGTTTTTTTTACAAAATCAGAATATTTAGGTCTAATAAATTAAAAATTCCCATGTATCAAGGAAGCCTTTGGGGGTATTTCTACAAGGATTCCTATTACTATTGGTACAACCATTGATTTCTTCTTCCTCCACAATCGCTCAACTTCAATTTGCAAATCACAGTATTTTGTTAATCTTTCTAGTGGACCTGAGGAATACTGTGGATATAGTTTACTTGGACTTCAGTAAGGTATTTGATAAAATAGACTATAACCTATTGCTTGATAAAATAGAAAAATGTGGGTTAGACAGCATCACCACCAGATGGATTCGTAACTAGCTGACCAACTGCACTCAGTGTGTAGTCCTCAATGGAACTACAGCTACATGGAGAGAAGTATGCAGTGGGGTATACCAAGGCTCTGTTTTAGGCCCAAAAACTTCATCAACGATTTGGACAAGGGGATAGATGGGGAACTATCCCTTGAGTCCCTTGGGAGTTGGGTGGCATAGAAATATAATTAAATTAAATTAAATTAAATTAAATTAAATTAAATTAAATTAAATTAAATTAAATTAAATTAAATTAAATTAAATTAAATTAAATTAAATTAAATTAAATTAAATTAAATTAAATTAAATTAAATTAAATTAACTCATCAAATTTCCAGACAACACCAAGCTGGCAGGAATAGTCAACACTCCAGAAGATAGGCTTAAGATACAGAAGGATTTTGACAGACTTGAATATTGGGCACTATCTAACAAAATGAAATTCAATGGTGAAAAAAGCAAGGTTCTACATTTAGGCATGAAAAACAAAATGCACAGGTACAGTATATGTGGTACCTCTCTCAATAGTAGTAACTGTGAGAGGGATTCTGGAGTTCTAGTGGACAATCATTTAAATATGAGCGAGCAGTGTGCTGCAGCTGCCAAAAAAGCCAACACAATTCTAGGCTGCATTAACAGAGAGATAGAATCAAGATGACGTGAAGTGTTAATACTACTTTATAATGACTTGGTAAGACTACACTTGGAATACTGCATCCAGTTTTGGTCACTACAATGTAAAAAAGATGTTGAGACTCTAGAAAGAGTGCAGAAAAGAGCAACAAAGATGATTAGGGGACTGGAAGCTAAAACATATAAAGAATGGTTGCTGGAATTGGGTATGTCTAGTTTAAGGAAAAGAAGGACCAGAGGTGACATGATAGCAGTGTTCCAATATCTCAGGGGCTGCCACAAAGAAGAGGGAGTCAAGCTATTCTCCAAAGCACCTGAGGTCAGGATAAGAACCAATGGGTGGAAACTAATCAAGGAGAGAAGCAATCTAGAACTAAGAAGAAATTTCTTGGCAGTTAGAACAATTAATCAGTGGAATAACTTGCCTCCAGAAGTTGTGAATGCTCCAACACTGGAAATTTAAAGAAGAGATTGGACAACAATTTCTCTGAAAATGGTTTAGAGTTTCCTACCCAAGCAGGGAGTTGAACTTTAAGACCTCCAAGGTCCCTTCCAACTCTGTTATTCTATTCTTCAACCCGTGCATCACCTGATATTGTAATATCAATGAACCAGACTTTTTCCTTTTCCACAATAATGATGTCAGGTGTGTTGTGGGTCAGATATTTATCTGTTTGGATCCAAATGTTCCACACGATCTTGACCTGTTCATTTTCAAGAACTTTGTCAACTTGGTGTTTGCAGTTATTTTTGCTGCATTCGAACCCAAACTTCTGGCAAAGCTTCTCATGTATGATTTTGGCAACTTGATCATGAGATTGTAGATGTTCTATAGAATATACAGTGTTAATCATACATAGACATCTACCCTACTGCTTTAAATGGTATTTTAAATTGATAAACTCAATGGAATTCTGTCCTGATGGATAAATTAATTACCCATTTGTAGCCATCTCAGACTCAAGGAAAGTCTTATGTGTCTCATGGCACAAGTTACTTCCCCTCTCACCTATGTAACATAATGCCCAAAATTCAGCCCAGATAATAGCTGTTGAACCACCATTTATGGTGGTATTCCTGCCATCATAAAAATCAATCATCACAAATCCTCTGAAAAATGGATCATGTTCCACATTGGTAACCACCTCACTAACTCTCCAAAATACACAGAAAACAACCATATTCAGTCAATAAGAATTATTAGATGTTCTGGAACAGGAATAATTTTGATCAGTCCTGGTTGGTCACACCCATATTTAGCCTGTTATATAGCTTATATGAAAATCTAAAAGAAAATCAAGGGGGCCCTTCATCCTGGAATGACTCCATAGATGCTAAATATCTGCCAAATGTTCAAACAGCTAGGCCTCTATTGCTGACATCCAGGCCGACAGGCATCGTCTAGACAACGGATAGTTGTGTAAAATCTGCATGCACGAGCTTTTAGTTGGAGCAAATGAGAACCATTTTTCCAAGCCAAGAATTGAGAGTTGCTCAAGGATCACTCTGATTCCTTGGATGAGATGCAGCATCCTCAAGTGGTCCATCTGGAGAGAGAGAGAGAGAGAGAGAGAGAGAGAGAGAGAGAGAGAGAGAGAGAGAGAGAGAGAGAGAGAGAGAGAGAGAGTAGCTCTGCTACTGTTAAAATCATGGCTGTGTCTTGCCCCAAAGAATATATGATAATTCAGGTGCAGCAGTACAACAGCACAAAAAAGACTCATGACTTCAGCTTCAATGATTTGGAGGTTTGCCAGCTAAATAAAGGAACCATCACGGTATTGTTACAAGGGGCGGGGGAGTGTTGATCCTCAGATGGTAAAATTGTGTGTCTGGATGAAGACAGCTACTATTGAAGAGCAAAACTAAAAAATGTCAACTTCTGAGTTACCCCCCACTGCAGGCCAGGCAGAAGGCCAAGTGTCAGCATTGCATTTCCTCTTCAAAGAAAGCCCAAAGATTACACCAACCTTTCCAACATTTCAGTGAGAAACTTCCTCCTAGTTGTTGCTATACTAAACAATAAAAGAATAATAGAAAATGTTTTCTGTCTTCTGGGAATAATAAATGCATAGATGTTCACTTTCAGGAAATGCTGAATATATAGCAGGCCTCCAACCACCATGATGAGATTGTTTGAGAATGTGAAGTGGTACATGCTTTCACAACCTGCCAAATGTCAAATTATGTAAATCACTTTCAAAGCATCTTTCCTTTTCATATGCTGATAGCATTGGGAGTGATTGAACATTGGATTTATGCCATGTCCCTTTGAACGTAAACATATTTTTAATTTGTTCTTTATCAATATATGCATTTCTGACATTGCCACAATTCTTAAGTCATATTCAGCAAAATTTTGCTGTCTATTTCGGCTTTTTCTTATATAGCATACATATATTATTTATAAATTTAAAAAAATATTATTTATATTATAATATAATATAATATAATCATAATATATCCATTATAATGATTTAATTAATTAATTAAATTTATATGCTGCCATCTCCATAATAGGGTGAATCTGGGTGGCCTACAGAATTTAAGGATGCATCAAACTTATTGCCAAATATGCCAAAACATTTCCTGGACAAATCATACTATAAGTACAAATTAAATTATTACATTATTGAGAATTTTGCCATAACTGAGTACATGCTAAAGGTAACTGGTGGTGGGTGCACATGGAGCACCAGACATGACATTGAAATTTGGTCTTCATTTAGAGTACCTGCATCTCTTTTATTCTGTCCTACAATTTTCAGGACAAGATGTTAACTAGTCCTGAAGAACACTTCAAGTATTCTACCAATAATCCAGACAAAGTTGGAATGTAATCATTATAATACCTTTATCCTCACCTAACATTTAGTCTGCTACTCAAAGATTCCATTAACAAGAATGGTTTCATGACCCATAAGACACATTTTGTAGTCATTTTAATTTAATGAACAATCCCCTAATTCCTCCAAATTTTCAAGAATGTGAATATGAGCACAGGCACATTCCAAAGAGGCACATATTTACCTTGTTTCCCCCCAAATAAGACATCCCTTGATAATAAGCCCAATCGGGCTTTTGAGCACATAGTGATAAGGCCAAGCGCTTATTTCAGGGTTCAAAAAAATATAAGACAGGGTCTTATTTTGGGGAAAATATGGTAGATCTTTTTTCATCTATGTCATCATGGGAGTTTTTGTTCCTGCTTTCTTAGACAACTTGTTCCATTATGAAATGAAATTGCACTTATAGGATTGGATCACAAGAACTTTGTGAACATGTGTTTCTTCCAGCTATAACTTCTTGGTTTGAACCTACAAGTGTAGCTCTTTGATGAGGTGAGAAGCATTGCAATGTTAAGGGAGGACTGAAATGTTCTCAAGGCATCTGGGACTCTACCTCTATAGAAAGAAGTCATCTTCAAGTATGTTTTGTATGTTGAAGGCTCATGACACTATGGTATCAAATGCTTGTTAATCTTCTTAAGTTCTACTTTGCTGCATACATAGAAAATAAATGCTTTATCTTCATTTTATTTCAGCTTTGACTTTTCCCAAGACAAGAAGTATCACGGTGTGTTTTTGACTGCTCACCAAACAGAAATCCTCCCTTCAACCACAGAACAGGAGAAGTCCCCACAGGTGACAGATGCAAGAAGCATCAACATTCCCTAAGATCTCTCTCTCTCTCTCTCTCTCTCTCTCTCTCTCTCTCTCTCTCTCTCTCTCTCTCTCTCTCTCTCTCTCTCTCTCTCACACACACACACACACACACACACACACACACACACACATATACGGACACACACACACACACACACACACATCCCGACACACGGACACACACACTTTTCCATTTTAAAGGAATGGACCATTATCCTTTATTTGACAGACTGCACCTACCTTAAAGATCCCAACTCTCACAAAACATAATAGACATCATTCAGTTATTATAGCATCTCTTTTTTTTCATGT
This sequence comes from Pituophis catenifer annectens, assembly GCF_029215685.1. Lineage (NCBI taxonomy): Eukaryota > Metazoa > Chordata > Lepidosauria > Squamata > Colubridae > Pituophis > Pituophis catenifer. The sequence goes on from NW_027256881.1 coordinate 179,137,817, forward strand.
TCAGCTAGTATCTCTATCCTATTCAGGCTACATTTGTGTCTGTCTGTCTGTCTGTCTAATCTGTCTCTCAGACATGCAGCACTCACACAGGTTATGTTTTTCATTCATTCTGTGTATCAAATTTACACTGTGAGAACTCAACTGCTGAATTTGTGTAAAGGAGATTTGGGAAGAAGCCAGTTCTATTTTCACAGGCTTCTCTCTCCTGCTCTCTCCCCACCCACCCCACAACTTATGGTTTTGCAGTAGTACCGTATTCCCTCTGAGCCCAATTTACATCTGGGAAGGAAGTAGTTATAGCACAGTTAGTCTTGCTGCAGTTAAATACTATTAAGTTAACATTATGCACCTATGGATAGGAGGCGATGGGAGGGGTGGTATAATTTTTAAAAAGGGCAGTGATTTTTAGCTACTTGATTGCATTATCTCCCCATTTTTGTTCATTCAAAGCCCCCACCCCTATTTCTCCAGTCAGAAATCTATTCTATTCAAGTTTTTATTATGCCATATGTGTAGCTTGAGGTTATATTGAAGCACATAAATCTCGGGTGAGCCGCAAAACATTAAGCCACCATTATCCTTATAATTTCATTATCTCTATTTCTCTACCCTATGACATTTTAAACTAATTGAACACCCGAGATTTTCCCGCAAAGTTTATTTCCCAGACTTTATTAAAGTACCGTTTGAGAGAGCCAAAAATGTCTACGCTCAGCATTTCCTAACACATCCCAATTTATTAAATGGGTTTAGGTATGGAAGGAGAGCCCAAGAACCAGAATGTTCATTTTCCCCATTTCTGAGCTATGTTTGTTTAAACTCACATCTTCAAGGGAAAATAATACTAAATTACAAGATACTTTGAACTTGTTGAATGTTTTCCATAAAACAATTTTGAAAACCTTGGCTGCTATTTCTTCAGAAATCATTTTTTTATGGATTTCATTTGTTGTATCAGTTTAATCGTTGCCACAGAATATATTCTTTGCATTTAATTGATGCAGTTAATAGCAACTCAATCCTCCTCTAGCAGTTGACATCAGGGGTGGGTTCTACTTACATTTACTACCAGTTTGCAAAGGGGCTGCACGCATGAGCGAAGCGAGTGCACACATATGCTCTTCTGCGCAAGTGCAGAAGCATTTTGATGACATCAGGATCAGTGGGTGGAGCCTCCCGCCGGTTTTACTACCAGTTCTATAGAACCGGTGCGAACTGGGGGCAACCCACCACTGGTTGACATGTAATTGTTTTGAAACAGCCACACAGCCTAGAATTCACCGGTATCTTTGACCATAAGACCTGAGATAGTGTTTGATTCACCCTTGTTGCAAATGGGTAGCTGCCTGGCTGAAATGCATGTAGAAATAGAGAAACAAAAAAATAAATAAATCATAGCACTATCAACAATCTCCAGCTCAAACAGAAAGGCATCAGAGAGTGGTATGCATTGCTGGCCTCATCTAATGCAGAAGTGGAGAATTTTGGCCCCTTTATGACTTATGGACTTCAACTCCCAAAATTCCTAAGCCAGCCATACTAGCTCAGGAATTCTGGGAGTTGGTCCACAAGTCATAAAGGGCCATAGTTCCCCACCCCTTGGTCTAATGGAAAGCTTCTCTTCTCTAGGTTCTTTAGAGAAGAAAACTAGGCCTGGTTTAATGGAAGGCATCTCTTCTGCCCAAAAGGAGTCCAGAAAATCTTCATGGAATCCACCAGAAGGAAGCAAGCAGAACAACCCTCTCCTCTTTATTTCCTGGTGCTGAGAGAGATCTTGCTGTTGATACTCAAGCAAATCTATGGCCCTTACTGACTGCCTTCCCTTCATGGATGTGCATAATTTCCTTATAAAGCATTTGCCACCACTGAACTGCTTGGAAGAGAATTAATAAGGATGAAAGCATTTCCTTTTATCTGACCTGAATCTCTGCTCATTCTATTTGGTTGAATCACCTGAGGTCATGTACATCTCTATTACATTATATTCAACTTCCTCCTGTATTTTTCCCCTTCAGTTTGCGCTCTCTCCTTCTCTCACACACACACCCACAGATACACAAAATAAAATAAATTTATTTTATAATTAAATTAAATTACATAAATTAAAAATATAAATATAAATTTTGTCAGGGAATACAGGGTTGCTGTAGCTCTAAAATCACATTGATAATCCTATGAAATTCACACTAAATGTGGCAGTAATAGGATAAACCCAAACCTATAGTTAATGTTCCAAGTTTTCATTAGCACCTCCATAACTATCTCTTTTTAAAGAATACATATGAAATCAAAATGCCAGTGGTATTAACTTCTAGTTATGATCAGAGGCTAATTATACACTTTTTTTTAAAAAAAAAAAAGGAAAACCTAGGCAATCTGAAGTTACTTTGCAAATTATGGGAAAGCAGAGCTCTCCAAGGAATAATGGCTAAGTTGCAGATGTTGCCAATGAGCTTTCCCAAGGTGGTGACCTCCATATGTATTGGGAGTCCAATTCTCAGACCTCCTTTGTAGCATGATCAATGTAAATTCCAGCACATTTGGAGCACACCACTTTGAGGAAGGCGTTTGGATCTCTTCTTGACTCTTCTGCAGATTGACTACAAATTTTAGATTAATCCCACCAGGCAAAACGTGAAGGAAAAAGAATAGTAAAGCAATTGTGATTGCAAATGCAAAGACATCAGCTTAAAATGTTTTGGCCTACTTCAAATATTTGAGAAGTGGTTTTATATATATTAGGAAACAAGGGACCTTTCACACTAAGTTACTAATAAAATCACATATAAAGCAAACTATTGGTTCAAACTATGTCATCATCCTTGTAAATGCCCCCATTATTGTATATATGGCCTGAAAAAATAGATGGCAACATTATTTTCAGCTTAAATCAATCTTCAAGTTCATTAACTTGTTTTACTGTGGTTCTTAACATCTTTCTGAGATAGAGGTAACTAGCTCAGAATTTTAAATGTGTTTGTTTCAGATCCTTACTGAAAAATCTAGCAACATCTGTGGCACTTGAAGTGATGTGATAATATCTATAGAAATTATTAATGAAAGGAAATGTGTGATGTAGTCATATCCAGTCCCTTTTGTGTTGGATGGGGCTTCCTTCCATGAAGGATTGGAGCTTCAGTGAATTAATCCTGATGATAACAGTGTTACAAACTATGAAATTGCTGTATAATTGCTGACAGTGTTATTGATTTATATATTTGCAAACTGGGGAACCACATAATTGATTTTCTAGGAAGAAAATTTTATTTAAGATGATCTCCTGCCAAATGCTATTCCTATGGAGAAACATCCAAAGTACTAGGCTCAAGTACTAGGGGAGAGTAATTAAGAAAAACCCTGGTTGGACTTCCACAATTCTGTCACTTGCAGAAGCCCCTTTTTAAAAAAAAAAAATATTATGCTGATGTAAAAGCAGGTTTCAGGATCAAAACTATGCAATCTTTTAAGTTATAGGGAGAGTTGTTTTTATCCCTTTCAATTTATGGCCTGATATTTTCCACTGATCGATATTTTTTCTGTTTACACCGCCTTGGATCCCACACTTGTGAAGGAAGTGCTTTCCAGAGTCTTTTTTTTTTAAATCTTCAAACTTTAATCATATTTAATCTATGAAACATTCCAGGAGATGGCTTACATGGCAATTGTTAGCCTTATGATGATATGTATCTTTTATTGTTGGACTATGTTAGAATTATTACATTTTTTAAAAAATAGCTTTAAAAAATACCTGAAGATAGAACCCCCTGTAACTGTACCAATGAAACATCTTTCAATAGATTTGCTCCGGATTGACTCATTTTAGTTCTTTTTATTTCAACTGGACAAAGTGAAATTTATCTCAAACACTACTGGAATTAAGCTTGTGTAAAGTGCTGAATTCAGTGAACTTAAATATACGGAACTTCATTTGAGTTCTGGCCTTAATTATAATAAATTCCCTGGGTGCCCCACTATCAACTCAAGCTTGCCCATTTGAAAATCTGATTAATTCAATAAGAAAACAGTATCTGCTAGCATTTAGACAGTTATAGCTCAGATTAACCGGGTGCCCCAAACTACAGGTTCTGTCCAATTACTTTTTATGAGTAGAATTCCCAGATCCCCGGCATTCAGGAGACTAAAAACATTATTGGAAAAGGGGATAGACTCTTCTTTTTCAACCTTATTTTAAAAGATGTAAAGGATGGTTGATATCAGTGGTGGGTTGCCCCCGGTTCACACCGGTTCTATAGAACCGGTAATAAAACCGGCGGGAGGCCCCACCCACTGACCCTGATGTCATAAAAATGCTTCTGCGCATGCGCAGAAGCTTCTGCGCTTGCAAAGAAGCTTCTGCGCTTGTGAAGGAGAGAGAGAGAGAGAGAGAGAGAGAAGCGAGCGTGAGCGCGCATGGCCCCGTTGCAAACCGGTAGTAAAGGTAAGTGGAACTCACCCCTGGTTGATATAATATACTTCTTAGCAAAAGAGAAAAAGGAAAGGAAAAAAAAAAACATTCTCAGTGGCTACATTTTTTTCCTGAACTAAGATTAATTAGCTTTGCTTGGATAGCAGGTCTTCAGTAATAATTCTTTAAGAGCAATTCCTATTTGACTGGTTTATAGCAGCTCTTTAGCCCCAATTAATAGATAAGATAAGATAACCTTAAAATTTATTAATCAAGGAGGATTCTTTTAAGAAATAAAAAGCTGCTTATATAAATATGAATTATGGATGTCTGCAATCGTCTTGAAAGTGAAAGAATGAAGCTGAACTGATCCAAGGAATCAATGCCCTATAATAGCAGTTGCATTTTGCTTTGTGCTCAGAGCATCTCAGTCATGGATCCCGAGGAAAATTCTTCCTACTTCTGGCAGCCTAATTAGGGGACCCTTGAACCTGTGCTTCATGACGTGTGCTGTGGAGCCAAGGAGGAATGGCTAAAGCCACTCTTTAATTCAATTCATTTTCACAAACCATTTTTCTCAGTGTGCCGGTGGTTGCATGGAGACTCAAAATTGCACAAAGAGTTGGGGCTGAGATTACAGAGGAGCCTTGCTCTGGAGGGCTGGAACAAAACAATCAAAATATCAATGCTAATTATGCTTGGTGGAATTTGTTTCTAGAACTAGTAAACCTGTAATAATTATTTAAATTTTTCAGATCCTTTTTCTCTTATTTAGTTAGGTTGTCTGACCTATTTCATCTTGTACCTATTGGCTTTTTTAAAAAAAAAAAAATTGCTATGTCTCTGGCTTCCTGCTCACAGTGCACAGTTAATGGCTAGAGGACTGTTTAGAAAGGCTAGCACTGGTGTTAATAATTTTTAGACATTTTATTACTTCCTTCTATTGCCTGAGGAAGGAAGATTTTCTTAGTAAATGCTGATTTTACCTTCCCTGCTGCAGAAGAGAAAGGAAACAAAATATCAACAAGAAAGATCAATCTGACAAAACGATCTTCATCCATTGCTCTTTTCAAACTAGAAATCTCAGTGGAGGTAGGCTCCCCCCCACAAAGATAAATCCAAACACAGGTAGAAATATTCTGTATCTTTCCAGGACATTGATAGACTATCTGGCATGCAGAGTCGCTACCCTTCCTTCACATTTCAGTTCAAGTCATCTCAGGGGTGTTTTCATGTTAATGGAACATGATCACTGATGCATTTTTAGAAGGGGTGAGACTCTAGACTAGGCAGTTCACCTAAGACATCCAGAGCAGAATGCAGTTTTCCACACTGATCTGTAGCTTTTCCTAGCAGTTGTTTATTATTATTATTATTATTATTATTATTATTATTATTATTATTATTATTATTATTATTATTATTATTCCTGTCCTTCTTCCTATTTATTGCCTATGTAGCTGATGGTCTAGGGGTTGCAATAGTCCTTGGGGCTGCTATTTCTGCTTCCCAAGGAATTCGACACATCTTGGACTCTAATCTGGTCTATGGCTTTCACTGAAGCTACTCATAAAGAACTATGTCCTTAGTCAGATTAACACAGGCTGGTAGCCTGATACTAGAGAGGACTTACGACTTGACTTGAAGTGGGACTTTTCTCTATGCAGCCAGGAAAACATTTGTGCTGATTCATGCTCTTCCCTTCATTCTTGCTAAAATTGACCAGCAGACAGATATTTCATTTAGTACAATGTCTAGCAGGATATTTCACCAGCTGCAAGAGGCTCCTCTCAATTAATCTAAATTTTCTACACTCAATTATATTACACAAATTGGTTTTGTACTGTAGATGACTCGACTTTGTGTATTATTGACACCTGAGTATTGGATATAATTAAACACTGGCAAAATACTGCATGTAAACGTAATGTGATCCTTTGTTATTAAGTTTCTTTCTTTCTCTGGAAGCATTCACTATCTTCCCTGCTACTGTTGATCAGTAATTGCATTCCTCTTGTTAACCTGCAGAGAAGTGCTTTGCATTCAGGAAACTCCAGAAATTTGAAGTAAATTTCAGACTGATACCCAGACATCCAGAGCTCTGAATTTGAAAAAGGATTCTCCCCTCCCTCAAATAGAATAAATCTGGGGTCTCCAGAAATCTCATTAGTAATTGGAGATTGAGAGAAATACAGTAATGGAGCTTTGATCAAATGATTTGAGTCAGTCACCTCTTGCTCAATTAACAGTCGCATGTGAGGCAGCACAAATCTTGAATAACCCAGTCAATGATGTAGAAGCCATTTTTAAATCATCCCAGGCTTTGCAAAGGAGGCTGGGAGGCTGACATGTTTTGGCTTCAGGTAGAGATGAACTAAAGAAAAAACATTGTACATTCAGCTGAATTTAAACAATTTTTCTTCTTGCTTGCCATTGGTTGTTTTCCTGCATATGTTATAGGCAGTGATGGGTTCCTCCCAGTTCGGCCCGGTTCAGCCGAGCTGGTAGCGGTGACGATATGACATCATCAAACCGATTCTCTTTGTTCCGGAGCTGGGCCCTCCCGCCCTGCCCGCGTTATTCTTACCTTTTATTTGGCCCCGCCCCCAATCTATTCGCTGCCTCCTGAGTCCTAGCTGATGGCTAGAAGGAAAAAAACTGTTTAAACTCTTGCCGCAGGGCTTCAAAGGGCTACCCTACAGCTGATCAGTGTTAAAAGACAGTGTGGTGGTAGACCAGTGCACTCGAAAAACAAATGGGTAGACCGGGATGCTCCAAAAACAAATGGGTAGATCAGGATGCTCTAAGAACAAATGGGTAGACTGGTACAGCTCTGCAACCAGTTAAAAGCCTGGTAGACCAGTACCTCTGCTAAATCCTAAAGAATTGTCACATGACCATCAAACCATGCCCACAAAATAAGCCACGCCCACAGAACCGGTAGTCAAAAAATTTAGAACCCACCACTGGTTATCGGCTTAATTAATGCTCTTGCCAGATCTTATATTTGAGGCTGATTTTAACTGTATTATTGTGATGTAGGTACTGATGAGTCAATACGAAATTCTTGCATCTACCTCTGTTAGTTTTTTGGCTGTATTGTTTAAATTATTAAAAGGGAAATAATTATTTTAAAATTCTTGTTTTTTTGGCCATTTTTCCATTCCCCAATTGACTGCTGTGATGATAAAAACTTAAAATGAGATAGAGTATCAAGAAAGGACCTTTGTGTTATATGGCCTTTTGAGGACTTCATCTCTGTTTTAGAAACAGGTTGTGAATTAACAGTCTTCTCAGTCCTGTTTGCAAGACAAAAACAACAAATTTGGCATGAAAGGACCTGCAAAATGGGTATTAATCCCATGGGACTAGTTTTATATTTAGTTATAGTTACCATGTAATAGAAGGAACCCCTCTTCAACCATTTAAGCATGTCATGATAACACACCAGATGGTGTGCCTGCAAAAATAAAAATGAATTCTCCTTAATGTCTCCATATATTGAACAATCTAATTCCAACTTCTAGTCATCATGAGCATTTTCCCCAAGGCTCACCAATCAAATGATTTGAGAGAAGAATATTTAAACAGTATCCCAGGATTGGTTTAGAGTTCTGTGCTTATTCATAGTTGTTCAACACATACCCCACTCCCTCAGCTGGGGTCAAAACCCAATTTGTGTTAGATCTGAAAGTGTACAGCACTGGAAGACAGAATCACACAGTTGGAAATATTCAACACTGATTCCAATCCCCTCCTCAGTACAGCAATCCAGATTGTCAACTGATAGCTATATAGCCTCTGCTTTAACATATCCAGTGATAAAGAGTCCACCACCTTTTAGGTATTGACTACACCATCAAACTGCTCCTATTATTGAGAAGTTATTCCTAGCCTTCAACTGGAATTCTTGTAATTTAAAACCATAATTCTGGCTCATGCATTCTGGAATAATAGAAAACATAACAGGTATGATACTCCTTCAGGTAATTTAAAGGGTGTAATTGCATTTTCCAGCTGGTGGTCTTGTTTGAAGAGTATACCTAGTTCTTTAAATTTTTCTAGGTTTCTATTATTGCTGCCTCTCTCTGAAAAAGTTCCAATTTAGCTGCAGCCTTCATGAAGTGCAGTACCAAAAGTTACAATAACAATAACAAGATAGAGTTTGGTCAATAAAGAACAGAATATAAATACCTATAAAGGTAAAGGTTCCCCTCGCACATATGTGCTAGTTGTTCCCGACTCTAGGGGCAGTGCTCATCTCCGTTACAAAGCCGGAGAGCCAGCGCTGTCCAAAGACGTCTCCAGGGTCATGTGGCCAGCATGACTAAATGCCAAAGGTGTACGGAACGCTGTTACCTTCCCACCAAAGGTGGTCCCTATTTTTCTTCTTACATTTTTTACGTGCTTTCGAACTACTAGGTTGGCAGAAGCTGGGACAAGTAACAGGAGCTCACCCCATTACATGGCACTAGGGTTTCGAACCGCTGAACTGCCGACCTTTTGATTGACAAGCTCAGCATCTTAGCCACTGAGCCACCCTCCCTTGTTAAATATCTATATAAATATGTAAATAGGTATTTCTTGCTTACTAGTAGAAATTGGTGCCACAATTCACTAAACAATGCGATCATGAGAAGCAACAACACGTGACCATGTTGACTAACGACAACAATTCTGGCAGTCCCACTTGCCAACATTAGGTGAATCCCATGAGTTGCAGTGTTTTATGGTCACATTTGCAGCCTCCTGTTGACTTTGCCTGCCAGAAGCCAACAGTGAATGTTGCAAGTGGCAATCATATTATTGCAGATCATTTGCAACATTGTAATTGCAATCCAGTTACCAAATGCACAAGTTGTAATCACATGACTGTGAGAATGCTGTGACCGCCATGACTACAAAGACTGATCATAAGTAACTCGTTTATCACCATTGTAACTTTGAATGGTTGTTGTACAAATGGATGTTAAGCGAGGACAATTTATAGAGAATTTCATTACTGGAAATTCCATTTGTATTGATGAAAACTCAAATTCTGTTTGCCTTTTTTGCAGCCACACCATTTTGTGTATTCATGTTCAACTTGTGTTCAAGTACAAATGGAAAGCATGGCTTCCTATTAAGTCCCATTATCACTCCAGGTGTTATCCATTCAATACTTGCTCATTTCTTTTCCTTAAAGACATTTTGTTTTCTTGGTAAAAATTCATTTTGATATTTTTAGTCCATTTGTCTACTAATTTTGAATTTATTTTTTTATTTCTGGAGCATTAACTGTGTGTCATTTGCAAGGATAATAAACATTTCCTTCAATTCCTCATCCAAGTCATTAAGAAAAATATTGAAAGTAGGCTCAGGATTTCATTCGGAGGCATCTTGTTCAATAGCTCTCTCTGGTTTCATAAAGAAAACTATGGATGAGGATTCTTTCAGTACGATTTTCAAAATATCTAAAAAGGTCTTGCTCAGAAATCCTCTTAAGGTTTTTCCTTCTACATCAATAGTCAGTTTTATATAGAGTTTAAGATGTTGTGTTAGTATCTAGGAGTTTCCATTGTCAGTCATGAAAAGTTACTGAGTGACTTTGAACCAGTCATTATCTCTCAGCCTAACCTGGGAAGTTAGTGGGAAAATATTGAACGAGAGAGTGCATGCCACATACTGCTTCAAGAGAAAAAGAAGGATATAAATCTAACATCATAGACATCCACCTTAATGGTCATGTCAGTAGCTCATATTTAACTAGCCTACTGTTCAAAATTTCATTCGCTACTAAACATTTTACACAGTTATGATCACCAAAATATTGGTTAAGCATTCACACAACCTAGTAAGGAAGTTGCCCACTGAAAATAAAATAAGACAAGACTTAAACTTGACAGATCTGTTCTGACGCCTTGTAATCACTGACTTTTGCTAATCTCTAATTTTTGCCTTACACTATTTTTTATTCATAATTACTTCTTTACATCTGTTCCCCATTTTTTTGCCTAGAGTTATGTCTCTGCTGAATGCTTTTTTCATTTAAACTGCATATTCTATAAAAAAAAAAAAAGGAGACAAGGAATTAAATTTCTCTCCCCAGATTAAAAAAAAAAACTCTTCTTTAAAAGGACCACTGCAATTATCTTTCAGAATTTTTGCAGGTTTTGCAGGCCATATTGATATGTTTAATTTAAACGCATTCTTGGATTGCTCTTGATTCCATTTATATGGGATGCTGAGAAGTATTAGCCAGTAGTTGTCCTAAAACCTCATTAGTATATGATCTCATGCTTCAGTCTCAGGATGAGAAATAGTTTCATATAATGCTAAAATGTATTATGCAATCCAGGACTAAGTTGTAGAAAACTGTGGTACAATATTCATAGCCATCCCATGAATTTTTAAGTTTTCTTTTCAGATTACTGAATGCAAATATCTTATACAGTCACCCCATAAGGACAACATAAAAGAGATCGGGTTTCTTTGTTTTATAAAGGAGAAGCAAAGCAGAGAGGGGATTCCTGCATTGAACCCCATTCATATTTTTAAGAAGTATTTTGTATTAATGTACTAATCAGAACAATGTATCATTGGAGTGCTGGATTTACCCTGTGGTGTGGGCTATTCCTATGATTAGACAAGTAAATCTTACACAGAAATGGGTGTAATAAGGAACTAACAAGGTTCTGTGCTCTTGTATGAAGAGATCCAACTCAAAACTTCAACAACATAGGAAGGTAGATTGGTGATTGCCTTTAAAGAAAAATTATAACTACCGGTATATTCTATTTCTTTACAAAGAAAAATAGTGAAAGATTAAAAGCATTTTATCATAATGTTTGAATTTAGTTCTCCAAAACCAGGATCATAACATAGCAACAATTTGCATCTTGATGCTTCAAACTTGATGCTCGTTGCTTTCCTAGGCAGTAACTTAAAAAAGAAAAAAAAAAAGATTGCTGAAACCAAAAATTCTTCACACCACCATGGTGATTGTTTAGGTGTTGGCATAAAGTATTTGTATCCACAAATGTTATTGATGCATGAGGAATGCATGTTCTCTCCCATTCTTCTCCCATTTTCATTTCAACGCATTTCTGAAAATTATGAATAATTATGAATAACGTGCATGTCTTTTATAACTATCACAACTAATTGTACCTAAATTAACAAAGCCAAAGGAAACAGGCAAAGAAACATAAAAAGAAGGAAAATAACAAAAAGCCAACCCTTGTGATTATTTGTAATTATTATTAATGGATAATTTGCTAGTTCAGTGTTCAGGGAAAATTCTATATTGTATGCTTCTGTGGTCTGACATTTACTTTGGACAAGTGATCTTTGGTGTTTGGTTTAAATGCTGTGGTCAGTTGAAGGAGTGAAGATCAGAGCCAGTCCAGAGAGGCATTTTCCACCCTCCAGACTTTGTATGCATTGCTGAGAATCAACTGAAGAGAGAGAGGGGAGGGGGTGACTTAGAAGGCCCACCATGGAAGGGTAACATACTATCCAGTGATACTTCTCATTTAAAGAAATAAAACTGACTAGTTGATAAGACTATCAAGAGGTTACTATAATCTTGCAGATGTTTCCATAGATTCTCCTTTTACTGGCCTATTAACTTTAACTGGGTTTTTTTTAAAGGGGAAAATACATTATGTTAGAATGCAACAAAAAGACATTGGTGAGGGTAAAGGAGGTAGTCCAATGAATATCCTGTCATGGGCCTCCTTAGGGTTTCAGGTCTCTCTGGGAAAAATCCATTTTTTCTTCCCTCCATACCTTGACCAAACGGTCATAGATTACATTAAATAATTGTGTGGCTTGCTTGCTTGTGGTCTCGTGTGGTGTAAATCCAACTATTTACATTTTCTTTAGGTTAAGCCTTTAACAAGGCTTAACATCATGTGTGAATTCAGCCTGATGCTAACAAAAGAGTTCTTGTCTTGCTGTTTTTTTAAAAAGTCTGGATGACTGATCTTTAGCCTCTAGAAAACACTGAGGAAAATAATCTAATTTTTAAAAGTTATGTTGTAGTCATACTGGAGAATGACATGTTGAATTATTCTGGCCTAGCCATCTGACAAACGATCATAATTTCCAGCAAAAAAAAAAAAAATGCCTGTGAGCCCAGCAATAATTCTATAGCATGGACTCCATCAGTCGAATATATAACCACTCTGCCTTTGTGTTGGAAAATGCCTACCCTCCTCAGATTTGGGGAAGTATTCCCATGCCAATGTAATTTATTTATATCAATGATACTGGCATCCACATAAAGTTTTCAGAAGGCTCGTCCAATTTGTTCAAACTAAATCCCAAGTTTTCTGATCCAGATGAGGCCTTCTCTCTAGTTCTTTAGTCACAATCCCTAACATGGATGCACTCCGCCATTACGGGTTGAATTTATGGGGCAAGGTAGTCAAAAGAAAACAGCAAAAAACCCTTTGTCTAGAAACTTGGTTGACTTCTAATCATCAAGAGGCCTCAGAAGCTCTCACCAAACCTCACTCATATACCTCTGGGAGACATTGACCCTCCCAGATTAGACATCCATTTCTAACTTTTCCTGCACTAGGGGGTACTCTCAGGCAATACTTTCCCAAAATATATCTGGTTGGAAAAGGCTCATAGGAGTGGGTGCTGTGAGAGATCTACAGAAAATGCTGGTGAGATTTTTTTCTACTCTGGAAAAGTTTTTGTTTCCCGTCCCCTTTTCCTCTTTTTAAAAAAAGAAATTTAGGCCTTCAGTGTTTATTCAAAAAGAGAGAGAGAGATTCGTATGTGTGTGCCTGCCTGGTCCCCAGCCATCAGCGCAATATTTAAAAAGGCTCTTTTCATTTTTTCTTTATCTCATTGAGTCCCTACAGATGGTTCCAAGGCTTTTAAATAGCCTTCAATCACTGTTTGTTCTCATTATGCTGTTGTAAAATGTAACATTTTCCTTCCTTTTTATAATCCTGACAGTTCGACAAGATAACTTGATCTTGGTTTTGATAATCCAGCCTCTTGTGAAAAGTTCATTACCAGATCTTATGGCATGTCATCTGGCACAGTCAGCCATCAGTCTTTATTAGTCTTCTTACCCGCTCAGCCTCTTTCTATATCATCCCATATTATTCATGTTTTAATCTTATAATTTGCTATTGTTTATCAGTTTATACAGCCTGTCTCACTGCCCCCACTTTTCTGTATTTTGCCTCAATTCAAAAGCCCATCATCATTCATCATGTTCAATGCTTCTTTCAATAATGGGTATAATTTTAAATACACAATATAGCTCTCTTTGTGGAAAGCAGGCATTCCAAACAATGGCAATTTAGGATACTTGGGCTTTTGTTAGCTTTACCAAGCACACTCTAAACAGGCAGAGTATTAGGAAACGTGGTCCTTATTAAGTAATGCCTGCTGAGAACGGAGTCAGTCACAGACCAAATAGCAGCCAAGGTGAAAGCATTCTTGGGGTTACACAGAGTTTGCTTCCTTTTCATAATACATGGTTTGCATTGATCATTTTCCTTGCTGGAAACCCTAGACCAGTGGCCCCAAACCTTTCAGGCATCAGGGACCAGTTCTGTGGAGAGAGGTTCTTCCGCAGACTGGGGGGGGGCATGGTTTCATGTGGTTCCTGCATCCTGTTTCACTTGTTTGCACGCACCAGTTTCTGGCATGCCGCGGACCGCTGCTGGTCCAGGAGCTGGGGGTTGGGTACCCCTGGCTTCGACTACTGGATGCAATGGTAAACAGAGTGATATAAACACTCCTTTTTCAGTTGCAAACAGTCCGTTGAAATCATGATGTCCTTCCGGGATGTCTGAGAGAGCTGGTTGCTACTGTGTAGGAGGAAAGCAGACTATGAGAAAGGGTCTGGTAGCAACTTTTCCAATTAACAAATAACAAATGTTATTAAAAGGGCATAAACTTTGTAAACTGCAGCTTTCTTCATCAGAGGCATAGAGTGGCTAGGCTGATGGCAGATTTAAATTGGAAGGAGGTGGGGGGAGAAAGGGGAAAACAGGTTGGTTATGAAGATGTAGATTATATATTGTATCATCACAAGCCACAACAAGTATTCATTGCATAACCAACCTATTTTCTATTTCTTCCTGACCACCACCACCCCATTTAAATCCTACATCAGCCTAGTCACTCTATGCCTCTGGTGAAGTTTGCTAAAGCTAAAGCTCATGAAAGTTTATTATACTGTACCTTTTAATAAAATATGTTAGTCGGAAAAGATGCTACCAAACTCCTTCTGACAGGTTGCTATTAGAAACTGTACTGGGAAACATCTTGACTGCCTCCACCCCCTTTGAGAATGTCCTGGAGGGCTCCAAAATGTCTCATGTATTATTGGGATTTTATTTGAATCTTTCCAACAAAGACCAGTTGCAGGTTTGGAGGCTCCCTGTATATGCTGAGAATATTCAGCTGTGATGACCCGGGACAAGGCACGAAGATTATACAGCCAGCTGAGAGTTCAAACTCCCCCTTAATACTCCAAATTTCCCCCCAAACGCTCCCACATTCTTGGCAAGTTCCAGAGCAAAGTGCACACACACACACGGCAGCCTCTGGCTGCACCCAGTCCAAGCAAAACAAAGGAGCAGGGAAATGAGTCCACGAAACAAGGAACAAACAATGAGTCCACGAAGTAAGGAACAAGGCACTGAGTCCATGAAGCAAGGAAGAAGCAAACAGTCTTGCAAACTCCAAATGTCTGTACCGGCACATCAAACTCTACCAATTCAGCATTTGTTCCAACAAATGCCCCTCCCCACATCATCTCCTTAAATCTCAGTCCCCAGATGTGCCTTGTGAAGAGGGACAGGGCGCTCTCCTCCTGAGTCATTGGGTCAGCCTGTGCTGTTCCTGCCTTCTCTCCACTCTCCATGCTCTGGGATCAGGAGGGGGAAGTCCTTACTCATCACCTGAGCTCCATCGCTCCTCATGTCCACTGCCTGCCCCTGTTCCTCCCTGCTAACAAGCTGTCCCAATCCTGAGGGGCCCTGGACTGCCTCAGCCTGCTCCTCCTCACATTCCTCCAAAGCCAATGAAGCCATCCCCTAGATCTCCGTCAGCTCCAGCTCCAGCTCATCCTCCTCTGCAGATTCAGGCTCTGATGGGAGCATGACACTCAGCTGTTCTTCTCCTGAACTGGGCTGGAGATGTCCAGCGCCAATACAGTAAAGCAAGAAGCTGAAGCTGAATTCAAATCAAGCAAGGTGGACTTGTCTTGATTCAGAAGCTGGACTACAGGATTCAAGAGAAGTGTTATGTTCTGAATTTAGCTGCATTCCTCCTTACAGGATGATTTGTGAGTTGGTGGCAAGAAAGTCATCATATCTACATAGTGCAAAAACACTCTTTGCAGCTAGCTCATTGGATTCCCTGCTTCAGAGGACTCTCGGTATGGATTCACACATCTATTTTGATTTAATTAAAACTTCCATGAATTTAAGTATTTGGAGGTTTTGCATAGTCCAACTACTCTTGTATCACAGAGTAATGTACCAAGAGTCTAAGCATGTAGGACTTTTGTCTACCAGTTTCACTGGGCCAGAAATAAAATATGTCTAGAAACAGCTCAGCAAAAGCACTCCTACTTGGCAGGCCTAAGACAGGAGAATTATGTGTTTGCTAAGCCATTAAGATACAGTAGTGAATTTGTGGCTTAGTTAGCGAGAGCCTATGAAATATGTCTTACTTTAATCAGTGCTTTCAAGTAATAAAACGTGAGGAGTTAACTTAAGGAGATTTCTTCTATTTATTTCCTGAAAACTACCCTAGTCATAAAACTGGGGTTGGAACTGACAAAAATGTTGTCTATGTGCCAGAAGCTAAGCCAATATAATTGCTAAACTCTAGTGGATACTGTTAGAAGGATTATTTTTATTGTTTTGTTTTGTTTTGTTTTGTTTCTGCATTAGCTTCACTTTTCATTTTTTTTAAATATTGTGTCATTGCAGAAATATAAGAGGAATGTTAAGTGATTATTAGAAAGCTTTTAAAACACATACACACATTCACACACACACACACACACACACACACACACACACACTGTTAATTGTTTTCCAAGAACCTTGCCCAATAACCACAAATACAATTTGTTTTCAATTCAAAGGCATTTATTTATACCATGTCTTTCTCTTTCAGGTGAACATCTGGAACTGCCTGGTCAGTCCCTGGGCATGGACTTATGTACCATGAAGGCGGAGTCAAGGTAAGGAGGGGTCAAGGGAAGGGCTAGGTGGGAAAGGTGGAGTTAACCCATGCACTGCCACATACAAAGTTAGACGTTTATTCATAACAAATCCCCCTCTAAATGTCTAACGTTTGGAGTTGGCTCCGTACAATGCATAGCCACTCCTAGCTTTGATGTCAGATATGCGTGTTGTTTATTTGGTAACAGTTTTGTCAGGATATCTGCGATTTGTTCAGTAGTCTCACAATGTACGGCTCTGATGAAACCGACATTCGATAACTGTCTGACGTGCTTGTGCTTGATGTTGATGTGTCTGGATCTTTAGCCTACTGCGTCCACGTTGGAAATGTCTATGGCCGCTTTATTGTCCTCGTGAATAGTTATTGGATAAGCTGGTTCGGTCCATATGTTGGAATATGGAATATGTTGGAATATGGAATATGTTGGAATATGGGTCATCAAACCATACTAAATTGTTGGCTGCTTTTGACAGACAGATGTACTCTGCTTCCGCTGTGGACGTGGCAACCAAGTTCTGTTTTCCAGTGTACCAGTGTACTGGGCAGTTATTGATGAGAAATATATAACCAGAGGTGCTTTTTCTACTCTTTGTGTCACCTGCCCAGTCAGAGTCCGCATAGCAGGTCAATATGGGTTCTTTGGAACTTGTCGGCTCTAGACATAGGTATGCGTCTATGCTATATTTCAGATACCTGATTATCCGTTTTACACCTTCCCAGTGGTATATTTTTGGATCGCTGACATGCCTAGATAACAGGTTTACCGCTAAGCTGATATCTGGCCTCGTCCAATTGGCTATGTATAGAAGGGATCCAATGACGGATCTGTACAAAGTGTTATCCTTAAATGACTCCCCTTCTTCGTGCATATGTTTCAGGAAGTCTGTTTGCATGGGTGTCTCGTGGTTTGGCGTCCTTCATGTTACACCTGTGTATGAGTTCTAATATTTTTTTTTCTTTCTGTGAGACCCTGAACCCTTTATCTGTTTTGTCAATTTGTACCCCTAGATATTTGTTGACTCTTCCTAGGGTCTTGAGTGTGAAATGTTCCCCCAGTTTCTCGGCAAACTCATCACATTTCCGTTTGTGTTGGCCTAAGTATAGGATGTCATCTATGTAAATGAATGCGTACTCGACTGATGTGCCCTCCCTCTTGACGAAGAGGCAGAGGTCCGCTGAGGTGGCAGTGAAACCCATGTCCCTGAGCGTTTTGGCTAGACACTCATACCATCTTTTTCCGGACTGCTTTAGTCCGTACAGGCTTTTGTTCAATAACCAGGCGTCTCCCTTTTTCGTGTCCTTCCCTGGGGGTGCCCTGACATAGATTTCTTTGTCTAGCTTTGCATGGAGGTAGGCAGTCTGAATGTCAAATTGGTAAACTTCTAGGCCTAGGATGGATGCTATTACTAGGGTGCTTTTGACACTTTCTGCCCTAACTGTTGGTGAATAGGTATCTGTGTAATCGTCTGGATACCTCTGTGCGAATCCCTGGGCTACGAGCCTAGCCTTATAGAGGGTCTTGTTGTCTTCGAGTTCCTTAATTTTGAAAACCCATTTTGTACCTATGAGTGTTTTGTCAGCTGGGGCCTTAGAGGGGATGTACACATTTAGTTCCCTTAGGCTAGCCATCTCCTTCTCCATAGCCTGTTCCCATCTACTTCTCTCTTCCTGTGGCAGTCTGATTACTTCCTCGTATGAGTTGGGGGTCATTTTATTTGTGTGTATGGACATAACATAATCCTCAAATCTCTTTGGAATTCTATTTCTGTTGTGTCTTATGGGCCTGTTTGGTCGTGTATCTGTGTCATGCATGTATTTGGCTTCTTTTTCTGTGATTACATCTACCTTAATGATGGGGTGATCTTCCTTCCACCCTTTGGTGACTATCTCTTGGTGTCTAGGTTTGTGCCTTTTTTGTGTTTTCATTTCTATTGTGGTATGTTTGCCCTTATCCCTCATGTTGTCTGTGTCTTCCTGTCTGATGAGTATCTCGTTGAGATGTATCTTTGACCAGTTGGTGTTCTCATGGAACACCGCGGTCCTGGATATGATGAACCTATTGTCCGTGTCGATGAACCTGTACCCTTTTGTGCCGGGCTCATACCCCATGAACCTTAATCTCTTTGAGACCTTGTCTCCTTTTCGCCTTAGCTGTCTGGGGATATGTGACCCCAAATATGTGCAAGTGTGCAATTTGTGGCTTTCTGTTGTACATCACCTCATAAGGTGTTTTCTCTGCTACGCTAGACCAGAGCCTATTCAGTGTGTAATTTGAGTAGGTGAGTGCTTCTGCCCAGAATGATTGTCCCAACCCTGCGTTCTCTAGAGCGCATCTCACCATTGTTTGTAGGACTCCGTTCCTTTTTTCTACGACTCCATTCTGGAATGCGGAAAAAGGAGAAGTTGTGTAATGTACTATCCTACGCATCTTTAACCAGTTCGAGAAGTCCCTTAATAGAAACTCAGACCCCCTATCCGTCATTATTTGCCTTATTTTTGTATTGTGTTGTGTCTCCACCCTCTTGTAAAATTCTTTAAATTTTTGAAATACCTCGCTCTTATGGTTAATGGTATACACAAAGCCATAGTGGCTGAAGTCATCTACTATTGTCAGGAAGAATCTCTTTTTGTATTTTATAGAGGGCTTCATGGGACCCACAATGTCCATGTGTACTAGGTGGAAGATGGAGTTGGTGGTGCGGGTGGCCTTCCTAGGTCTAGGCTTGGTCTTTAGTTTAGAGGATTTACATACAGAGCACTCTAAGTAGTTTTTACAGCCTTTTATTTTCAAACCATTGGTACAGTCTGTCATTTTTTGGATGACTGGGAAGCTGGCATGGCCCAACTTTCTATGTAGTAAGTAGGCACAGTCATCATGAATGGGCTTGCCAATTAGCAACATCCCTTTGTGTGTTGTATCGCGGTTGTGTCTATCTTCGGTGGCGTCATCATCCTTGTCCCCCTCTGTCTCGTCATGGGTATCGGCCTTGTTCTCTGTGCTTTCTAGTTAAGCATTTATACTGGTCTGACTATTCCCTTTAGGTTGGAGGTATGTTAGTCCTCCATTAATGACTATATTGCCGATACTTCTCTTGCCCTTAGTCATGTAGGCCTTTCCTCCCTTAAAAGTGGTCTCTATACCCGTGTCTTCGCTGAGTTTGAGTGTTGCTAATATATTGTGAGGTATTTCGGGTATGAGCAATACCCCCTCTATCTTGCCTATTCCGCTTATGAATGTATCTCCTTTCCCTGTTACTAGAACTTTGTTCTGATTGGCTACCTTAATGTGGTAGTTCTCTTCTGTAAATGAGGTGAGGATCTTTCTGTCATGAGTTGTGTGATTGGTGGCTCCCGAATCAATGAGCCACGCATCTCCCTCTCTCATTTGTGGGTGTGTGTGGGTGTTTTCCCCGATCCCATACATAGATCCTGATCGGCTCTCCCTGGAGCTGTCTCTATTTCCCCTTCTGTCCCTTGGGTTGGGGGAGTCTCTGCGTCTATATCTGTTCTCAGGTGGGGACCTATCGGGGAACCCTGACCTTCAGCCTTGTCTTTCCCTATGGTAGGTGTAGTCCCTTTCCCTCGAATTTTTGGGGCAATCCCTCTTATAGTGGTTCTTGGAATTTACCACAGATAAAACATGCTGGGGAGTCGTGGTTCCTGGTTTCGAACTCAACCCCCTTTGTTGGTTTGCTGTCCCTGCGACTAATGGAGCGGTCCCTCCTTAAACTGTCTTCTGCAATTATCCTGTTTGTTAGTGACTCAAGTGTGAGGTGGTCTAGGCTTAGGCTATCCAGCTGCATTATGAAGTTATCCCAGCTAGAATCCAGGGAGTTAATGACAATGCTTTTCATACTCTCCTCTGAGATATCCTCCCCCCTTTGTATCAATTCAGCCCTAGTGGCATTCAGTTTAATATGTGTTCACCCATGGGAGTTCCAGCCTTGTGTCTGGCTGAGTGGAACTCTCTAGATATCTTGGCTGCGGTGGCTGTGCTTTTACTGTAGAATAAGTTAAATATTTTCTCCAGTATTTCAGACACAGTTAGGTAATGGCTAAGGCTGGGATATATGCTTGGCGAAATACTTGCTATGACTATATAATAAGCCCTGTGGTGCAAGCAGTCTATTTCTAGAGTCCAAGGTTTCTTGGGAG
The DNA here is from genome assembly GCF_029215685.1 of Pituophis catenifer annectens. NCBI lineage: Eukaryota > Metazoa > Chordata > Lepidosauria > Squamata > Colubridae > Pituophis > Pituophis catenifer. Next base: position 179,158,593 of record NW_027256881.1, read on the forward strand.
GGTCATTAATTAAAAATAACATGTTCTCCCTTAAGAACAAAATCTGGAGTTGATGATTCCACTGCATAAGGTTTGTTCCATCTAGTTTAAGAGTGTGGAAATCAGTTGGTAAATTTACTGAGCTGTGTGGCAAATTACTCACAGTCTGTTGCTGTCCATGGTATCTCAGGTGAGGGAACTCACAATATGGCATGGGGATGCTGTTTGTGACTCTGAATGGACTTGTATCTATGTTCCCCTCTTCTCTTCTTACAGGTGCTGATTGAGCATGCGCAAAGCCCATTTCGCGTCTGTAGTTGGTGGGTGAGTAGCTTGCTGTCGTAGCTCTCAGGCCTCAGCCTAGGCCTGCAGTTGGGGGTTCGGACTCACCCCTGGGGTATCCAGCTTTGTCGCTGGAGGCAGGCATCCATCGATGGGCGGCTGGATCCCTGCTGAAGGCTGGAGAGAGGCGAGGAGGTGAGGTGGTCATATGTTGAAGACTTCTGGGATTCGGCGGTGCAGTGGCAGCGGTGGCGGCGGCGGTGGTGAGGGATCCCGATCCTTGGTCGCTGGTCCCTGGACGTACGAGGAAGCCTGGCGGAGTCACATGGAGGGTGAGTAACCGGCGTGCCCTCCTTCCCTCGGGTCTCGCGTTGCTGGTGCGGTGGGTGGTGAGTTTGAGTTCTGCCATCGGCATGTCTCATGTGCGATCGGTGCTTGGCGATCACCCTTGCGGTGTGCGTTCCTCGGGTGGGGAAGCTGGGGTGATGCATCAACATCGATGGCCCCCCCATAGTCCCCTTGGCTTGCGGTTATCTTTCTGCGGTTTGTGGCTGGCGCGAGGGGCTCGCATGCAGAGCCGGTTGCTGCCGCTGGAGTCCCATACGTTTTTTCGACTTCGAGCTCGGCAGGCGAGCTCCTGATGGCTTGGTATCTCCTTTCTGGGTTATCTTTGGTTGGTCCCCCATTTGTTTTGGGGTTCTTTTCATTTTGCGCCATTAAATTTTAATCTCGGCTCCCTATTGGTCGGTGGCCATCCAAGATGGCCACCGGGAGCATGGCGTGAAACTGGAGCTGTTCAAGTCCTGGGTTTCTGCCAGGGGGCGTCTTTCTCTTACCGGGCTGGCAGTCTCGTGGTCTCACTCTTGGGAGCTCATCGCTGCCCCGTGGTCATTTAGTAGGTCCCGGAGTTTCACGATGAGTTCCCTTTTGCTGATGGAGGCCTCCATCATTCTTTGTATGGTCTCTCTCAGCTCATCCCTCTCGGGTGATTCATCCCTTTCGTACCTGGCCGCATTTTCTCGTGGCCTCACGCTCCTGTCTGTCTGGTCCAGGTCTCTCACTTCCATGGCAGTTGGAATTCTTGCTGTGGCGCCTTCGGATTCCTGCAGGTCTGCCATTAGTTTGGTGATGGACCTCGTGTTCATTCTTTCTTCCATTTCAGGGTAAGTTGTATTTCAGTTATTATTCTTGGGTCATTGGGCAAAACCATCCTCTGCTACCATTTTGTTAATTGTTTTCCAAGGACCTTGCCCAATAACCACAAATACGATTTGTTTTCAATTCAAAAGCATTTATTTATACCATGTCTTTCTCTTTCAGGTGAACATCTGGAACTGCCTGGTCAGTCCCTGGGCATGGATTTATGTACCACGGAGGCGGAGTCAAGGTAAGGAGGGGTCAAAGGAAGGGCTAGGTGGGAAAGGTGGAGTTAACCCATGCACTGCCACATACAAAGTTGACATTTATTCATAACACACACACACACACACACACACACACATACCCTTTCACATGTACATCTTGAATGTCATTTAAACATTTTTCAGACTTTTACTTGAGAGGAATATATGTGGTATCAACATTTAATTTTAGTATGGATTACTGGGTCCAGGATATTATTGATATTTGAGTGAGAGCCTCGGTAGTACAGTGGACTAAAGCACTGTTATTAACATCTGCTGCTTGCAATTACTGCAAGTTCAAATCTCACCAGGCTCAAGGTTGACTCAGCCTTCCATCCTTTCAAAGGTAAAATGAGGACCCAGATTATGGGGGGCAATAAGATGACTTTGTATAAATATACAAAAGTATGAAGGCTATTGCTTAACGCATTGTAAGCCGCCCTGAGTCTCCGGAGAAAGGCGGCATATAAATTAAAGCAAAAAAAAAAAAGTTCAAAAGTTGGATCTTTCTTTTGACTCATAAGTGAAAGTAGAAAATAAAGCTGTGTGGATTTTGTTCAATGTGATCTTTAGGTTAAAAATCTCTGAAATAATATTATTTTAAAAACGAACCAGCCGCAGAAGCCAAAAAAAGAAAAGGATTTATGTTCTTAAGCACAGGAAAAGCTGAATCTTTATGTGCAGTAATTATACAAAAATGATTCACTGTCTGTCATTAAAAAACATCAAGGGCAATTAACAAATAGCGTAATAAAGTTATACCTTCTAGTAACTGGAATTAGTGTGGCATCATTAAATACTAATTTTGTTTTCATACTATGTGATCTAAGAAAATAATGTGCCTTGTTTCACTGGGATTCTTAAAGCTCAGTGGTAACTTTGTGCTTTTAAGAACTCAAAGTATCTCTTAGAGATGCTATTGTCCACCTCTCTGCCCTCCATCCCATAAAATTCCTAGACTCCAGTTCCAGCAAGCCCTGTGTGGCTGAAGGGGAAGGGGTGAGAAAGAAGAATGGAAGTCAGTTGGACCCCAGGGGGCACTGAAATTACCAGACCCCTCTCTGCTGCTGAGATTTTTCCCTTGCCATATTTACAGTAGATTTAGATACAGCATTTCTTTCTGCCATTGCTTAAATGGTACATCACTTATCAGAAATGAGGATTGTTTGAAACAAAAACATCATCCTTTGCAAAACATTCATTTTTGTCACATAAATTGTAATTTCTCCATCATATCATGTCCATTCTGTCTTAACACAATTGTTTTATATACAATACATTTCATATTAGTCATAATGATAGCAAAGTATCTCACTATTTTCTTAATCTTAAAACCAGTTTTTTTTCCCATGAATTCAATTTGCTTTTTGATCTCCATGTTCTTTGTTAACAACTTTACCTTTTGTTTATTAATTTTAAAGCCAGTTAATACCCCCAAGGACCATTAGTTTTTCTATTAATGTTTCTATTCCTTACAAAGGATCTTCCAAAATTACTAGGTAGTCAACAAACAATCATAATTTATTAGTTTGTCTTTTAAACGTCACTCCAACATTTCTCTCATCTCACTTGATATTTCTATTCAATACTTCCAAAGCTAAAATAAGCAGCACTTATTTGTGTCTAGTTCCTTTCTGTATCTCACAAGGTTTTTTAATTCCCCATTCACAATTACAATATAGGGACATTTTATGAAGTGTAAATCAATTTTAGCCATTTGATAAAAATCACACCGCAGTCTATATAGTCCAAAATGTTAAGCAAGAAAGTCCAGTTCAAATTGTCAAAGATCTTTTCTGCATCAAGAAAAATTTGGTCATTTTTTCATTGTGTTGTTCCAAGTATTCCAAAATATCCAATACATTTCTAATATTGTCCCTCGGCTGCCTTTTAGGCAAAAACTGTAAATGAATGTGAGAATGGCCTTGGAAAATGGAGGGAAGAGATGCTGCCTAGAGAGCAGTCAGATAAAAGGGAGAAGATGCCACAACCAAGTAATGGATAGAGAAAGAAATTTAGAAAGAATCTGCTCTAACTTATCACAGAGTAAAAAGAGACAGTAGAAGATTTGTATTTCAGACTTGCAAGATTCTGTCAATGTAATGTTACAATAAAGTAGAATTAGTTCCTCTCATCATGTTTCCTCTCTGGTCTACTTGGGGGGGGGGGCTGACAAAAAAAGCACATTGGTTTTCATCAATAAGGTCCGGTAAAACATATCATTCTCTTAGCTAAAGTCATTGTAAATAATTATAATTTATAATCACTATACAGTAATGATATTGGGCAGTATCTTTTTGGCGAGGTCAATTCTTGACTTTCTGTGTGGATTAATATTATATTAGCCTCGATGAATTCTGTTGTTTCCAGTCTGTGAAATAGAGTTCATCATATGTTGCAACGGTTGGAATAGTTTATCTTCAAAATGTTTACAATAAGAGGCTGGTAAACTACCTGGCCCAGGCACTTTCCCAATTTTCCCTACTTTTTTATAACTTCACAAACTTCCCTTTAATTGTTTCTGGGGTTTTTTATTATTATTTTTGCTTCTTTAAGTATTTATGAATCTTTGCCAGTGTAATTTCTTCTTATTTATGTAATTTAGAGTAATATTGATGAAATATTTTTGCATTTTAAAATTCTCAGTGGTTATGATATATCCATCTTGTAATTTTATCTGATTTTAAAGATAAATTTTATCTGCTCTAAAATCATCTGTGTTTTCTTGTCTCTTTTTTAAAGTTATGTTTCTTTAAGTAAAAAACAAAGGTGTTTATGGCACAAGGGTAGTACAAGTATGTACGTATGATGAACAGATTTGCTTTTCTATGGGAAGTTGGGTTCCTGAGTCAAGACAATCCCACAAACTGACCAATTATGGACAGAGTTCAGAGAAACTGAATATTCTGTGCTGTTGGTTGTTCATCAGCCAATCAACATGCTCAAATTTCCCCTCCATTAATGAAGACAATAAAGGACAATAGTGAGAAGTATTGCAACATATCACTACTCTGGCAAGATATGATGATCTAAATACATTAAGAAATGAGTTACAGGGGGAAAAAATCATAGAGTTAGTCTGATGTAGCAGCAAAGGCACCAGGCTAGGAACCAGAAAACTGTGAGTCTTCCCACCTTTCGCACAAAGCCAGCTGCATGACCTTAGGCACAAAGACTCTCAACCCTAGAAAGGAGGCAATGGCAAATCACTTCTGAAACCTTGCCAAGAAAACTGCCTGGATTAGTCAGAGGCCAATTCTGACTCAAAGGAACAATATATATAAAAAAAAGTTATAGTAATGGTAGATTTAATCTTGAGAATAGACCTCTTGAAAAGTTTTGGAGGTGAATGAACATATAGTTTGGTCTCTTAGTTTAATACAAGCAAAACTCAACATGTGTTCATAATTGGAGTGGAATTATTTGAGAATTTTAGGAAATTAGAAGTAACCTTTGGAAGTCAGCCATTCCATAAGTTTATCTGTCCATGTTGCAGAAGCCTAATGACACCAATTTTGTACATAGCAGTGTAGGGAAAGCAGGCAATTACAGCAAAAGTGTTTTTAAAAATAGAAATGAAACCTTCTACAATTCCCATGCTATAAATATTTTGCAAGGCTGTTGTTGTTTTTTTATTTTATTTTGTTTTGTTTTGTTTTGTTTCCTTTCCTTTCCTTTCCTTTCCTTTCCTTTCCTTTCCTTTCCTTTCCTTTCCTTTCCTTTCCTTTCCTTTCCTTTCCTTTCCTTTCCCTTTTTTTGAGGGAAGGCAGGATTTTGAGGGGTACGTCCTACAACTGGTTCTGGAAGGTAAATAGACACATGGAAGAACTATATCAGAAACATTGTTTATTGTTTTTTTAAATATTTTTATGTTTTTCTATTATTATTTACATGTAATCAGGGAGGAAGGGTGGGTTGGTCTAGTTTAGCAAATTTGTGATTGGTATTGTTTCAGCCCATCTGTCATTTGCAAATGTATGTGATATGTTTCATACCAATATTTTTGTTTGTTCCCATTGTCAGCAAGCTTTTTTTTTTTTTTTTTGGTCACTAGTCAGTTCCAGTTTGGCAGCAGAAATTGTCCCTTGAACCATTTGTATTTCTTCCTTGTGCCCACAGAGCTATTATTTTCCATTTCCTCTGGCCTATTTGCAACAGTCGCCAACAATTGAATTTCCCCTTGCAAATGCAGTGATTTTGTAAAAAGAGCTCCTTGGCACTACTTCATACACTGTCATTTTTGTTGTTGTTGTTGTTTATAATTCCATGAACCCATGGATTGTGATGTCCTGGTAGACAGGATACTTGAATAGTGTCCATCTCTTTGGTTATGTTTTCCTAGATTCAGATTGTAAATTACTCTGATTTCTTTATGTTTGTCCTCGGTTTTAAAATAAAATGAAGAAGAATCTGGGGCAGGTTCCACATTGGATGTTCTTGTAAAATAGTGATGGATGATTCCAGTTGTCGTGAGTCTTTATCACACTGTTCCTCCTTCTTCGAATAAAGTATCCCTTTGATGGAGAAGGCAGGTGAACAACAGAGTGCAGAAGGGTGGATTCATGCTAAATCCACATTCAGAGTATCTCTAGACTTGTATGCTATTTGAGACTGATGTGGAGAAAAAAGGATCAGTGGCTAAGACGCTGAGCTTGTCGATCGAAAGGTCAGCAGTTCAGTGGTTCGAATCCCCAGTGGCGTGTAATGGGGTGAGCTCCCGTTACTTGTTCCAACTTCTGCCAACCTAGCAGTTCGAAAGCACATAAAAAATGCAAGTAGGAAAATAGGGACCACCTTTGGTGGGATGGTAACAACGTTCCATGCACCTTTGGCATTTAGTCATGCTGGCCACGTGACCACGGATACGTCTTCGGACAGTGCTGGCTCTTCGGCTTGAAACGGAGATGAGCACCGCCCCCTAGAGTCGGGAACAACTAGCACATATGTGTGAGGGGAACCTTTACCTTTACCTTTAAGGTTCCTTCTAACTCTTATTGTTACCTGTTACAGATGCCTATGGGATATTGGTCATTTGGATGCTCTTCAAACGTACAGACAGCATCCCTAAGCTGTGTGAATGCAAGTTGTGGTCAAAAGCAGATCAAGAAAACCAAGTATTGCTTTAGAAACCATTGTCTCCTAATGTGCACACTCTGGAAGTGAAAAATAAAACCTGAATTGCTTCACTTCAACAGAACAAAGGAAATTTTATTTCTGTTTGCATTCCTTGTTTGCATCTATGAAATGGAGAAACCTTGTATCTTTTCATCCACAGGTGACAATTAGGATGATTTTGAACTGATGAAGCAACCCCATGTGCATGCTCTTCTCTCACACAGATGCAGCCAGCCTTAAAACTGCTTTGGGGTGAAGGAAAAAAAATTAAAATTGGAAATCCCCATAATGTGTTATTTGAATCATAATAAGTCAGTAAAATTTTCTAAAGTCCTTGCTGATTCTATATAATAAATGAGCTTGAACCTAAATCTCATCATTCCAGTTTTAAGGATTGTTCATGTCAAGCTTTAAAACTTATTTTTGGCTCCTTCTGTTACAATTTTTCTTTTACCTCTCATTTCAGAGAGAACTTTAATTAGAAGGAAATTGGTGTTTTAAATAATGGTGCTTTGGTACCCTCTAGTGGTTTAAAGTGGTTTAAACCATAAAGTGGTTTATCTCGGGAGGAATAGCATTTGGTTGTGATCTTAAATATTTGTGCAGATAGAACTTCACAAAGTTGTAATTACCAGCAAAAGGGTATCAGTTGGGTCATTCATTTACCCATTAAAGTTGCAGTCAGATGGCAACTTTATAATACAGAGAAGACATTGTAGAAGGAGTGCCCATTTCCCTTTCCAAAAGTTGCTAGAAATTACAGAAGCTGGTTCAGCAGAGGGCAAAGCCTACTTTTGGTTTGCAAGGGCTCTGTCATTTTTTTAAAAAAATTGATTTATATGCCGCCCTTCTCCGGAGACTCAGGGCGGCTTACAATGCATTAAGCAATAGCCTTCATACTTTTGTATATTTATACAAAGTCAGCTTATTGCCCCCACAAACTGGGTCCTCAATTTACCTACCTTAGAAAGGATGGAAGGCTGAGTCAACCTTGAGCCTGGCAAGATTCGAACTTACTAATTGCAGACAGCTGGAGTTAAATTACAATGCATTAGTCTGCTGAGCTATCCAGGCTCCTACTGTCATCAACCAGGGTTTCAATTCACTCACTTGAATGGTACAACCTTAATGTAGTAACCAAAGCAGTTTTAAAGGAATCACTGCCATACTTATAAGCCCATGCTTGTAAACGAAAATATGCACACCATAGTTAATATATGTTGGAATATGCTATGAATGCAATCCACCCTGAGTGCATTCACACTGTATAGATCTATGGAGACAGAACCATTGAAAAGGGAAGTAGAATGGCGTCTGAAGTCAGTTTTTAAGTCTAATCAGCAAGATTAATTAATAATTGTACAATTGTATAACTTTAATTATAAGCCACCCAAAGTCCCTTTGTAGAGTTAGATGGACATCTTATAGATTAAATAAATAGCCTTCCCTTAAAACACAACAAATGATCTCTTCCCATACATTCTGGAAAGAGTGCAGAGAAGAGCAACAAAGATGATTAGAGGGCTGGAGGCTAAAACAAATGAAGAACGGTTGTAGGAATTAGATATGTCTATTCTAGTGAAAAGGACTAAGGGTGATAAGTGTTCTGATATTGGAGGTGTTTCCACAAAGAAGAGGGGGGTCAACCTATTTTCCTAAGCACCAGAAGGTAAGACAAGAAACAATGGATGGAAATTAATTAAGGGGAGAACCAGCCTAGAACTAAGGAGAAATTTCCTGACAGTGAGAGTAATAAACCTGTGGAACAACTTGCCTTCAGAAGCTGTGAGTGCCATTTCTCTGTAATGATACAGGCAGTGGTGGGTTGCCCCCAGTTCACACCGGTTCTATAGAACCAGTAGTAAAACTGGCAGGAGGCTCTGCCCACTGACCACGATGTCACCAAAATGCTTCTGCAGCATTTCTATGCAGCACCGTTGCAAACCGGTAGTAAAGTTAAGTAGAACCCACCACTGATGTCAACTGCTAGAGGAGGATTGAGTTGCTATTAAGTTCCTTTCTCTATGAAATTGGAGTCAGGGTTTTTCTTTCTTGAGTGTTGAAAGGAGGCATACCTGACATTAAGCAAGGTTTGCAATTAACAGCCATCCCAGAAAACTCTCTTTAAGAAAAGCTGCCTGCTGTTGTTCTGTGTGATTCAGCTTCTATGGAAGTCATTTTCAAAATAATCTTCCCCAATCCTGAGATTGCTTCAAGAATAACCACACGGCTGAAAAATGTTTGACTCCCTTTCATTCTAGAGCTTCAGCAGTCCAGAAAATTAAACAACAAAAGAGGCAGCTTTGCTTGCTATTAGGCAAGAAAAATATATCACCATTTCTACAGATCTTCAGTTGACTTGATGAGAACCAATTCCAAATATAAGAATGACTCAGCCCACTATTAAAAGTATGTCACCAGATTGTAGCTTCCTGTTTTCCTGCTTTGGGAGTGGCCCAATTGTAGCATGAACTTCTCCTTTTCCATTTCCTCCTGAAAATCCCAGTCATGAACCTTGGGCATCTAACAAGAATGGACATAAGGAGGCAAGTAACGTCATCAGGATTCCCATTCTGGCATCAGTTGTGATGACAAAATTACACACATACTCATGCATCTATAGTAGCTTGGATAACTTCATTTGTAATTTCCTTTATCTTCTTCTCAAACCATTGCAAGCCAGTCCAAATAAAATAATCGCACAGAGCTCATAGACAGGGGGCAGAAAAGGCCACTAGTCTCATATTAGAAAAAGAGAGAGAAAGAGAACAAGAGTGGTCACCATCCTGGCCTTTGTGTGCCAGTCATTGACTGTTTCATTTCATGAACGATGCAGCCTCCCTCACAGAGTGACTAATAAGTTCCTAAAGTTGTTTATACTTGTTATTATGAAGGGAAAAGTCATTTTGTTATATATTTCTTTTCCTTTTCTGTACTCTATTTTGTACTCTATTCTTATTTTTTTTCTTCCTTTTCTAGTTGTCTTTTTCTTTTTTTACTTTTTCCTGCACTTTCTAAAAGTTTCTTTTATTCTTTTTTCTTTTAATTTAGTTTGTATTAGTTTTTACTATGTTTATTAAAATATTTCAATTTTTTTAAAAAAAAAGAAAAGAAAAGAAAAGAAAACTCACTGGATGATCTCCCATTCCAGAATTTGTGCTGGTCACTTTTTTCTTTCTCTACCCAACTTCATGGAATGTTGTAAGAATAAAATTGCTGGCTATATAATTTCCTAAGGAAATGAGTATGTAAACATAGGGTTCCTTTTGCCTTTTCTTTTGTTCTTTTATTTTAAAATCATTTTGTTTATCTCTTTATCTTTTTTATTATATGGAAATGACCATTTTAGATTATTTGTTGATTTATTATTAACTGGTCATTTAGTTTCCAGAATAGGAGAAAGAAGCCTGTTTGTAGTTCAGTAGCAAAACTGAGTTTATTGTAAAAAAAATATTGGGCTTATCCTAAATCACATGTGAGCTTTAGTGTGTAAATAAAACAGAAAAGTAGTAGTAAAGAGATTAAGCAATAGTAAGGAAACTAGGAACAATTTTTCTCCTTGCCAAAATTCCCTCTGAATTACTATTTGTATTTCAAAAGAGATTTCAACTAAAGGGGAAAAAATGCATGTCAAAATCTAGGTTGCTTATTTATATAAAAAGGGGGGAAAAAAATCCCACCAGTTTATCACATTGATCTCACAATCCTCAGGTGGCTCAGTGCGTTCTGCTGCTATTACTTACAATAATGCTACATCTTATTTACCTAGCTAATGATAGCTGCCCCTTAGTTTTATTAGAGACAAAAAAGTTGCTGCAATGAAATCTAATTTAGGATGCTAAAGTTAGGACCAGAATCCATGTCAGTCATCAGGGCAAGAAAACGGCATGGTAAGTTACTATTTTTTACTTCATCAGGTTAATGTGAAATCTTCCTGAGAGCTATTCCAGAAATATACAGCAAAGTTCCATATTAAATAGAGAGATATATGAGAACTTGAATTATGACATCTAGGTTAAGGTAGATTTAGCACCACAAATATTTAGAATCAAGCCTTTGACCAAAAAAAAAAAAAAAATCTTAAGTGTTTAGGAATAATTGCTATTTGGAGCTGGATATTTTTTATTTATTTATAACTTCCTTCATCTGCATTTTTTTACCTTTTCCCCCATCCTCCATTGCATTTCCTTAGCTATATTCAGAGGTGTTCTATGATGTCAGAAGTACGTTTTAGAATGTATGTGAACATATGCATTAATTCTGGGTCACTTTTCCTATAGGTTTCTTTTTCCTTGGAATTTTGGAATGTGAATAGATTGCACCCATGGTCTTTTTCAGGGGTGAAATCTACTTATCTTCCTTACCGGTTCGGAAGTGTGTGCACGTCACATGTGCGCGCAGACCCTCTGTGCATGCGCAAAACCTTCTGTGCATGCTCAGAGGGTAAAAAACACATTACTTCCTGGTTAAAACCAGGAAGTACCGACACCCGGGTGGGTGGGTGGAGCCTCACACTGCCATCGCTACCGGTTCTCCGAACCACCTGCCACAATCGCTACCGGATCACCCGATTCGGACCGAATCGGGAGCATTTCACCCCTGGTCTTTTTCCATCAGCTTCTTGTTCCATATTTACTTTAGGGTGCTGCTTTGGAAACAATATGATCTCAGGAGTCTTTGAAACGGGGTTTGAGAGGGAAGATGTTACTGTTCAGCACCACAATGCATGCTGCACAATGAACTTTATGTCACATCCCATTTTTCTTCTACCTGCCACTTCCCTGGTTCCTTGTCAAGTTAGCTAAACAACACACAGGTACCTAATGATTTCCACCTTGCCACCTACAATCTTGATACCGCATTTTCCTGTTGAGCTGCAAAACACTTCTTTCAGAATGACGTAAATTAGTAACATGGGCCATTTGAAAAGGAAATGAAATGAAAGACAAGAAAACCCTATTAGTTGTCATCAAGACGCTGGGAATTGAGGCCCACTTTGAAATCATACCACCTTGACTGAGTCAGTGAAAACAGAGGTAAGAGATAAACATGCTGCCTTTGAGAATACTTTCCACAGACATCTTCTCTACTGGTAAATGTGTTCCAGGAAGAGAACTAAGGCAAACAGTATGTTTCATATTCAAAGAGTGATTGTGTCACCGAGCTTAGCCTGTGACTCAATTGTTATTTACTTTCTTCTACCATAGAGGGGATATTTTGTGTGGCCAGGAAAACAGCACAATCCTAATGGCACAGGCCACTTATAGAATAGCTAGCAGTATCTGAGCAATCAATGAAAGGCAAGCTATTGATGTACTGGAAGACAGAGGCAGTAGGAATTGGCCATGTCAGATGTAAATGCCTTATTCTCTAATGTGTAAATAATGTATATATGGAACATCAGGGGTTAACTTATTCTTTGGACTTTAATGTATTCATAATTTACCACTCCCATTCCTGGCTCCACCCCTTGTATATATAAGGAGCCATCCTCCCCTTTTTCCTTGCTTCTATCTTGAATATTCAGCGAATATAGAATGCCTATTATGATTAAAAAGAGATATATTTAAATCTCTAACTTCTATTATCTTTATTGAGTCTGATCCTGAAAATATTGCAACAAGCTGGTAGCAGAGGATGGTTAATTGACTCAATAAGTAATTAAAAATGTCCAAGAAAGATAGGCCCAACACCAGGACCTACAGCAAAGAAATAGAAACTGATCAAGAGATGATCAACGAATCCACTAATGCGATTTCGAGAGAATCCGAAGAATACACCACTGAAGAAGAAGAACTGATGAGTGAAAACAACGACCAGGAAGAAATTGAGATAGAAAATAACGAACTCAGGTCAGAGATATTAAAGATACTAAAAAGCCAAAAGAATGATGAAAGCCTCATCGCGGACCTCCAGGAGATGCTGAGGAACAGCGGAGCAGCGAGAGAGAAAAACGTCATTAAAGAAAAACCCAAAGATCAAAAAACTGTGAGTGAAATGACTACTGAGAAAATAGTTGTAAAAAAGAAAAGATGTGACCTCGCGCGAAATTTTGAACGGCAGCCATCTTGGTTTCAACGAACTTCAAAAGAGAGTGAAGCAGAGCCAATCAAAACGCTCAGTTCAAAATTTCTGGCGCGAAAAACGCTATCAGACGAAGAAAGTGAAAAAGAAGTCTCAAACTCTTCAGATGAACCAAAATCAGAAAGTGAAGACGATTTAACAAAGTCTCAAGTAAAGTCAGCAATGAAAACGCTTTTTGCTGCTTTTGGGCCAAGATTGAAAATCTCCAAGACATCAACGAAGAAGCAAGAAATCAAACCGACAACTCAAGACCTGCACGCTCCCATCCTGACTTCGAAAACGACGACACCCGAGCCCAGAGAGCCATGCCGATTCCGTCCTACACCACAGACAGAATCGAGTGCCAGCGCACACAAGAGAAAGAGAAGAACCGTCGCCATCACCAAAGCCCCAAAAACCGAGCCAGAGACCGACTCATCTGAAGAGGAGCGGATCGAGAGAGCTGAAATGGAGAGAACCTTCCACAACGGCGCCAAAGAAGAAATGAGCAACGCGCATGTGCAAAACTACGTAGACGGCCCCGAAAGACTTGAACTGGCCAGAGAACCGCGCAGACTCGTTACAAGCATCCCAATGCCGTTCTGTAATTTCCTGCACTTGAGAGACCACGGACTGCCTCAGGTTGTAAGTAATGGACAAAATAATGTGGGGAACTTACCCAGTGACTTCCCAAAACTTAGAGTTGATGGCATTAATTTACAAGAGTGGTACCAACAGCTTCAGGTTATTTTCATGAAAGAAAATTTACTATTCTTTATAACTAGTCCTCCAAGAAGACCTTGGACTTTAAAAATAGATTGTTTACATCATAGAGCATTCTTCATAATAATTTCTAGCGTGTCTCCTGCAATGTATCATAGCATCAAACCAAACCTAACTGTATCAGAAATAATTCAATGCATGTTTAATCTATTTCACAGCGATAGCGTAGCCACAACCACAAGAATGTCTAAGGATTTCTTTTCTTCTAGAGTGAAACCAGGGGTTTCTATAAGTGAGCATTTGATAAATCTAAACAAAATAAGAGCTGAGCTGCAATTGAGGGGGGAAGTGATTTCAGATCAAACAATGAAAAGTGTTATTATCAATTCACTTGATCCATCATGGGATAGCTTTATGTCACACTTAGATACCATTAATTTGGGATATTTATCAATAGAAAGTCTATCTAACAAATTGATAGCAGAAGACAATTCAAGAAAAAATCGTTCCAGTAACCAAACAGAACACAAATCTTTTAGGAAAGTAGTCTTTCAAGATAAATATAATGAGGCCTTTAGATGCCACAATTGTGGATCCAGGGAACACAGTAGAAGAGACTGTCCCAAAGTCCCAAGGGAGAGACATAGGCCAGAATATAGGAGCAAATACAATTACAGACAATCTTCCACAGATAGACACAAATATAGAAGTCCACCAAATTACAGAGAAAGTAGAGGGGGTAGAGAAAATTCAAAAGAGAGAAAATCTGGGTCACTAAATGGGCTAAATAAACAAGACAGCACCAGAACACAACAAGATGAGAACAATAATTGGCTTATTGATTCTGGTGCAACAAATCACACCACTAACAACAAAAGTATATTAACCTCATTTACAGAAGATAAGTTTGTGATAAAGGTAGCTAATCAAGAAAAGGTTCAAGTATTAGGCAGAGGAAATGTGACCTTGCCTGGTTTAGGGAAAATAGAGGGGGTATTATTAATCCCAGAAATACCTCACAACATACTGAGTGCTATAAAACTAAGCAGAGAATCTGACATCAATATAGTTTTCTCAAAGGGGAAAGCAACTATAGAAAAGAACAAAACAAATGTAGGTACTGTGATGATAAAAGGGGGTCTACCCTATCTGATAACCAAAGAAAGATGGTTACATAACATTGATTCAAATATGGAAGATTGTATTGAAGCAGATGATGAAAATGTCAGTAACAGTGACAATGATGAATGTAAAATAACTCATGATAACAAAAATACACACAATGAGAAGAAACCAAAAATAGGTAAACCAATTCATGATGAGTGTGCTCACATCTTACATAGGAAGTTAGGACATGCAAGCTTTCCCGTAGTACAAAAAATGACTGAACACGCAGAAGGTGTCAAAATAAAAAATTGTGAAAATTATTTGGAATGCTCAGTATGTAAATCCACCAAACTAAAAACCAGTCCCAGACCAAAAAAATCTAACAGATCAACTAACAATATTTTTGATTTGGTACATATGGACTTAGTTGGTCCATTAACTCCATCAATTACCTATAGAAAACGTTACTTCCTAACAATAGTGGATGATTACAGTCGCTATGGTTTTGTTTACACATTAAAGCACAAGGATGAAACCTTTCAGAAATTTAAGGAATTCTACAAACGCATAGAAACACAGCATAATATCAGAATAAAACAAATTATGACAGATAGGGGATGTGAATTCATGTCTAAAGAATTCTCCCAATGGTTAAAGGATAGAGGGATGCTACATTTCACGTCCAATCCATTTTCTGCATTTCAAAATGGGATTGCAGAGAGAAAGAATTCCACACTACAAACCATGATTAGATGCACATTAGAGGATGCTGGTTTAGGCAAACAATTTTGGTCAGAAGCCTTACATTATTCAAATTACACTCAAAATAGAACATGGTCCAGTATTGTGAATAAGACACCATATGAGGTGATGTACAATAGAAAACCCAAATTAGCACACATGCACATATTTGGAGTTACTGCAGACGTACACATACCTAAACAATTGAGAAGAAAGGGAGAAAACGTATCCAGGAGATTAAGATTCATGGGATACGAAACTGGAACCAAAGGGTACAGATTCATTGATAATAATAACAAATTTATAGTATCCAGAACAGCTGTGTTCCATGAGCAGGCCAATTGGTCTAAATTGCACCTTAATGAGATATTTCCTAATAAAAGCAAAGATAATATATCTTGCGAGGAAGGAACAACAGAAAATCAAAATATTAACAAAAGTAAGAACAAAACCAAAACTTGGACAAATAGTCAGCATAAAATAAAGACAGACACATTAACAAAAAAGGAAGCCAGATATTTGCATGACAACCATAGCAAACCTGAAAGAAATATTAGAAACAATAGAAACCAAATACCAAATAAATACAAAGATTACATAATGCATATGGATGGAGAACAAATAACACCTAATACATATGAGGAAGTATTGAAACTTCCCCGTGAAGAAAGAGAAAAATGGGAACTAGCTATGGAAAAAGAGATGGAAAGTTTACAAGAATTAAATGTATTCACACCTGCGATCGCACCTAAGGATAAAACAATTATAGGTACCAGGTGGATTTATAAAATTAAGAATTTGGAAGGAGGTAATACCTTATACAAGGCCAGACTAGTTGCACAAGGTTATGCACAAAAATATCCAGAAGACTATACTGACACTTATTCACCAACAGTGAGAACAGAGGGTGTCAAAACAGCTCTTGTAGTAGCATCTGCACTCAATCTGGACGTGTTTCAATATGACATACAGACTGCATACTTACACGCAAAATTAGATAAGGAAATATATGTAAGAGCACCACACAGTCAATACACTAATAAGAACGAAATTTGGTTATTAAATAAGAGTCTGTACGGATTGAAGCAATCTGGCAAAAGATGGTACGATTGTTTGGTAAAAGTACTTAAGACCATGGATTTCAACGCCACCACTGCTGATAACTGTTTCTTTGTAAAAAAGAGTAATGACCATATTGAATTTGTATTAATTTATGTGGATGATATTTTATATATTGGAAAGCATAAAGAGAGCAGGGAAATCTTTGTAAATAAGTTAAACGAACATTTCTCATTGAAATCACTAGGTAGAGTGAATAAATACCTTGGTGTACAAATTAACAAAACTAAAAGGGGATTCAAACTTACTCAGAAAGATAAAATTATTGAACTCCTAAACAAATGTAACTTAAATAATGCCAAAACATGTGACACACCTATGCAAACTGATTTTCTTAGAAACACTGATGAATCTTCCCCTGAGTTTAAAGACAACACATTTTACAGATCAGTTATAGGTTCACTCCTTTATATATCTAATTGGACTAGGCCAGATATTGCATTACCTCTCAATTTATTGTCAAGATATGTTAGCAAACCAACCTTGTATCATTGGGAAGCTGTCAAAAGAATTTTAAGATATCTGAAAAGTACATTAGATTTTTGTTTAATATTGGAACCCAATAATGACAAAGAACCAAAAATTACTTGTTATGCTGATGCAGATTGGGCTGGTGATACATCATGCAGAAAGAGTACCTCTGGTTATGTTTTTCTATTGAACGATTGTCCAGTTTACTGGTATACTGGTAAACAAGAACTGGTAGCCACTTCTACCACAGAAGCGGAATATGTTTGCTTGTCTAAAGCTGCAAATAACCTTGTATGGTTCAATGATTTGATCACAGATGTTTGGAAGAAACCTACTTTACCATTTATTATGCATGAAGACAATAAAGCGGCCATTGAAATATCTAGATCCGATGCAATTGGACAAAGGTCCAGGCATATTGATATAAAATTTAAGCACGTGAGACAACTATCTCAAGACGGATTCATCAAAGCAATACATTGTGATACTTCTGAACAATTAGCTGATATATTAACAAAACCCTTACCTTCTAAACAACACAAATATTTAACTTCTAAATTATATGTATTATATTGTCCTGAATCTGAATGTAACTGGTGTTGTATAACGAACCGGCATTTAGAGGGGGATTTGTCAGATGTAAATGCCTTATTCTCTAATGTGTAAATAATGTATATATGGAACATCAGGGGTTAACTTATTCTTTGGACTTTAATGTATTCATAATTTACCACTCCCATTCCTGGCTCCACCCCTTGTATATATAAGGAGCCATCCTCCCCTTTTTCCTTGCTTCTATCTTGAATATTCAGCGAATATAGAATGCCTATTATGATTAAAAAGAGATATATTTAAATCTCTAACTTCTATTATCTTTATTGAGTCTGATCCTGAAAATATTGCAACAGGCCATGATGGAGATTAGAACTGAATCAAAAATGAGCCATGTCATATTACTCTTTGGTGATTTTTTATATATATAAAACCTGCTTCGTTGGCAGTTGAAATCCCTGCCTTTTTACTCAGGAGTAAATCCTGCTGTATTTAGATAGCATTACCATCCCTGATTCTATCCTTGCTGTTTTGGCTAAGGCATGTTTAGCATGTTCTCTTTCAAATCAGTAAGAAGATCAGTTAGATACATCTTCCCTTTTAAATAAGTCAGATGAGGAAACAGATTCCATATATAATACCCAAATAGGCAGGGGAGAACTGGTAGTGGACGTTTTGAGCAGTTCAGAGAACCGGTAGTGGACATTTTCAATAGTTGTGAGAATCGGCAAATGCCACCTCTGGCTGGCCCCAGAGTGGGGTGGGAATGGAGATTTTGCAATATCTTTCCCCCAGGAGCGGGGAGGGAATGGGGATTTTGCAGTATCCTTCTCCTGGAGTGGGATGGGTATGGAGATTTTGCAGTATCCTTCCCCTGCTACACCCACCAAGCCACGCCCATCAAGCCACACCACACCCACCAAACCACACCCACAGAACCGGTAGTAAAAAAAATTGAATTTCACCACTGCAAATAGGCTTTGGGACAGAATCTTGAAAGATGGAAAGCATTTTCCCTCCCTTTCTCTTATACTAGAAAGTTAAGGTGGGTTTAAGTGTCTTTCTAATGTTCATTTTTAATCCTGGGTTTAAATCCTGTACTGTTAACTGTCACATTCCTTCTCCAAGGTCATCTCTGACTTCTTTACACCATATGACAATAGGACTCTAGAGCACCACTTTCATGCCATTTGCAGCTCCTTTTCATCATTCTTACAAAATTGGCTGCCATGTTTTTCTACTGTTTTTCTGAACAGAATATACAGGTGAATGCTATCATTTGAGGAACTTACTATCAGATCAGGAAGTCAAAGGAGGATGTTGGACTTGAGCTTGGACTGATGCAAGTGAAGTGAACTGAATCAGTATGACAATTTTAAGGTCAAAGCCTATGTAAGTGCAAATCAAAGCAAGAATTGGAGGAACAAGGTTTAAAGATGAATTGGTTTTCTTATATGCAAATACATTCTAGATATGATAAAGATTGTAAGACAGAGGGTCTTTATAATAATTTATCTAACTTAGATAAAATTTTAATAGGTTCTGATGACTATGTAATTAAAAAATTGTATGGTTATTTATTAGAAGTAAAGTTGGAGGAAGAACAAAAAGAAACAATGATTGCATGGGGGAAAAATTTTGGTTATGGAATTGATTTAGAGAAATGGCAAAAATTGTGGCTGCAAAATTATAAAATGACAATGTCAACAGCATATAAGGAAAATTTGTATAAGATGTTTTACAGGTGGCATCATCCCCTGACAAGAATAGCCAGAATGTTCAAGAACAAATCTGAAAAGTGCTGAAAATGTCATCAGACACCAGGCTCATATTACCATATGTGGTGGACATGTGTAGAAGCTAAAAGATACTGGATTATAATCCACACATGG
The DNA here is from genome assembly GCF_029215685.1 of Pituophis catenifer annectens. Taxonomy (NCBI): domain Eukaryota; kingdom Metazoa; phylum Chordata; class Lepidosauria; order Squamata; family Colubridae; genus Pituophis; species Pituophis catenifer. Next base: position 179,178,040 of record NW_027256881.1, read on the forward strand.
TTGGAAAAAATGATAAAAAAAACACATAGACTTTAAGCCAGAGATTTTTTTATTAGGGATTGTGCCAGAAATATACAATAGAGAATTGAGATATTTGATTGTGAATGTTTTAACAGCGGCCAGAGTTGTGTTTGCTAAAAACTGGAAAAATGAGAAAATACCAACACAAGATGAAGTTATTAAGAAAATCATGGAATGTGCTGAAATGAGTAAATTGACATTTGAAATTAGAGAACAAGAAGATAAACAATATTATAAGATATGGGATTTATTTTATCAATGGCTAGATAAGAAAGCATGGAAATGAAATATGAAACATAAAATGAATGTTATAAATATAATATTTGAAAATAATTTTTTGAAGCGGTAAAGTCATAGTTAAATAAATGATAAATGAGGATGTTTATTTGTTTGACAATATGAGAAATTAGATAATTAGTAAACTCTGAATATAGAGATGAAGCACAAAAGATTTGTAACCGATTTGCAATTGTAATGGATAATGGATTTATGTTTTATGTTCTGTTTAAAAATAATAAAAAAATTCAAAAAAAAAAAGCCTATGTAAGTGCAGAGACTTTGTCTTCGAAAGTCAGCACTCACAGCAAGGGAAAAGATTAGTCAGACTGCCATGGTCTATTTTCAGCCTAATAAAGATACAGCAGAGGGTTGGGAAAGTTCGCTACACATTCCTCAGTTGTCTGGGAAACAACAGAGTGTCTGTCAGCACAGAGAAGAGGTAGTAGAAAGAAACTGAAGAAAACTGTACCCTAATGTACCCTAAAATTAAACTAGATTCTAAAATGAATGGTCCAGTTGTTGAAAATTCTGTACTAATACTCCTGACCTTATCAATAAATCTGGTCTTTAAAAGGGCTCAGTGGAAATCTTACTTTTGACTACCAAGAGTCTGACCTTCATTCCCTCCTTTCTCCTCTGTGATATGATGGCCCCTAAGCAGAAGCAAAAGTTGAAAATGGCTTCTGTAGAAAGAATCTGAGAACAATTTTGCTATATTTAACATTAGAACACTGATCAAAGGTGAGATGAGTTTTCAACATCTTGCATTAGGTGGAGGGTTCAATCTTTTTCTGTCAGTTTCACTACCATGTGTATTTATTGACAAGTTCATTACACTCCGTTTCCACAATGGTTTACAACTGGGAGTGGGAATATGACAATGAATGTTTAAGTGCATATTTTTATAAACATTTTGTCTTATAATTTTCATTTCCATGTATTTATCATTTCAGAGCACATTTCTATTTCATCCTAAGTTTCCAGTAGGTCTTGTTTGTCTGTTCAGCTAAAAACTATATTGCAACCTGCAGAGTATAGAAGTTGAAGAATAGCCACTATCTTACTTCAGTCCTGCAAGGGCAAGTAAATAGACAATAACAGAATAACAGAGTTAGAAGGGATCTTGGAGGTCTTCTAGTCCAACCTCCTGCTCAAGCAGGAAAACCTATTCCATTTCAACCAAATGGTTGTCCAATCTCTTCTTAAAAGCCTCCAGTGTTGGAGCACCTACAACTTCTGGAAGCAAGTTGTTCCACTGATTAATTGTTCTAACTATCAAGAAATGTCTCCTTAATTCTAGGTTGGTTCTCTCCTTGATTAGTTTCCATCCATAAAGACAGTTCATACCATGGGTTCCTGGTGCTCTATGAGATTGCTTGTTTCTTCTACGCATTATATTACCAAAATTAGGTAACATGGTCAGTGCTAATAGAGAGTGGGGTTTACTTTCTTATTCACCAGTATCTTTCAGAGCACACTTCCCACCCAAAACAAGATAAAGACATCCACAAGCATCAGATTAAAATGATACCTTCTCAAATATGAGAAGAAATGAATTGCAGTAAGATAATTTATAAAACGCAGGTTGAAATAAGTATGATTTTCTTGACTTCCTAAAAAAAAGAGCAAAGAAGGACATACACATATATCCTAGGATATTTCCTAGAAAAGGATATATCCAGGGCTGGACTGGGTGAGGAGCAAAGCAAACACACAGGAAATCGAGCTGCTCAGTAACCCAGACTTTAACCCTCAACAGCAGGCCGGAGCCCTGGTACACGATGAGTATAACACACAGTTCTGTGCAAAGTCAGGGCTGGGAGCTCTTGACTCCCAGTGCACTTTATAGTCCAGGACCACACCCTCCAGCCAGCCTGCCACATCCGCTGGTCACCCAACATCCGGTAGCATATGGAAAACATTCAGCTGAAGTGGCATGGCCCAATCGGTGGCATGCTTCATGGTCCTGTGAATCCCGACTGGAGGCCCGTGCATGGAAGCGGGGGGCAATCAGTTGGTGAGTGGCTGTTTGACGCTACCACCTGGAACTTTCCCACCACCGTCACTTCTCCCTCCTCTGAGGTCATCACTGAGGTCTCTGCCTGCTTGCTCCCCGGAATCTTTCAGGGGTCTGTCAGGGAGGCCTTGCAGTCTTACTGGAGCTGCGGGCTAGTAATATCGGTAACTGCAGCAAAGGCGCCATGCATTCAGTTGCACAGTGTCCTGGCTGGTTACACTGAAAACACTGTAGTGGAGGTCGAACAGGCCTCACCGTAGGGCCCAGGGCACTAGGGACAGATCATGTTCCACGAGTCAATCTTTCCATGGCCTTCTGGGGGCCAAGGCCCATGTTCCCAAGGCCCATGGTCAAAGGAGCCCCAGAATGAGGGGGGTTGGCAATCGTGACTCAGAAACCCCAGTCACCGATGAACTATGCCACCACTCCCCTGAGGGCCCTGGGGCCTTGCAGGCCTCTGGGCACTGTCGCCCCTCTGTTGGCTGCACCGCTCTACATGCTTCACATTCCTTTGGCCTCACAACTGATTGTGCGCTGTCCTCCAAAGCCTCTGGCTTGGGCACCTCTTCCTCTGTATCAGGCTCCACCTCAGCCACCTCTGGCACTGTCCCTTCAGCCATTGCACTGGCTTCGTTCCGCCTCTCTGGCCAACCATGAAATCAGTGGAAGACAACAAGGGGAAAGAAAAAGGAAGAGTGCTGATTTTCTCTCAAAGGTCCAGGGCCGGACCAGGTGAGGACCAAGGCAAACACACAGGAAACCAAGCTTCTCGGTAACCCAGACTTTAATCCTCAACAGCAGGTCAGAGCCCTGGTACATGATGAGTATAACACAGTTCCATGCACTTTATAGCCCAGGACCACACCCTCTAGCTGGCCTGCCATGCCTGCTGGTCACCCAACATCTGGTAGCCTGTGGCAAACATCTGGCCACAGCAGCATGGCCCAAGTGGTGGCATGCTTCGGGCCCCTGTGAATCTCAACCAGAGGCCCATGCATGGAAGCAGGGGGGCGAGCAGCTGTTTGGTGCTGCCACCGGAAGTCTCATCACTGCCATCGCCTCCTTGTTCATCATGCTGGTCGCCTGCCCCTCTGCCTGCTGCTCGGTGCCACTCTCAGAGGACTGGCCAAGGGAATGATCTGCTGATGAGGGGCTGGTCGGCGCTGCCCCAGAGTGTCCAGCCACTGCCACCACAGCCTTGTCTGTCACTTTGGTGTCATCTCCACTGTGTGCTGCTCCATGCCCTTCCCACCATCATCACCCCAGGTATGGCGAGCCCCAGATCAGGGCTCCACAGTCCATAGAAATGAGGTCGGTAGTATAGAAATTCAGTTGTTCTCCGAGCTTGTGGGTTGGTTTCTTAACATTTTGTTCCCAGGCTAGGTAACATTTACAGTGGATTTTAGGGGATATCAGTGTTCTTTCTGTTTATAACTGCTTCATGTAGTCAGTAGGTCTTGTGATGATGAGGTCCCATCAGGTCAAGGTCCTATCAGGTCAGGGTCTTGTCATGGGTCAGGTATGAGTCACCAGTGAGAGTCTTGTCATGGGTCTTGTGATGGGGAGGTTAGGTCAGATGAGGGTCATTAGAAGGTGAAGTGCTGGTGGGGGGTTGCAAGGTTTGGTAGAGAGTTGGTGCTGTCTCTAGTTGGCTGTGTGGTTGATTTGGGTTCTGAGGGGTTCATAGCAGTAGTGGGTTTCAAAAACTGTTGCTACCAGTTCGCTTGTGGGCACTCACGTGCTCACGCTCACACACAATGCTTCTGCGCATGTGAAGAAACATCCGGGCAGGTGGGTGAAGCCTCCCACCACTGCCGCTATCGGTTCACCCGAACCAGGGAGAACTGGTAGCAACCCACCACTGGTTCGTAGGCTGGTTGTAGGTTAATGTGTCTATTGATGGAATTGCTTGTGGAGTGCCAGGCTTCGATGAACTCATGAGCATGGTGGATGGTAGCGTGGCCAATGTTTTTTTGTGTTGCTCCAATCAAACTGGTGCTATTTGGTGTCAGTGTGACACCAGAGATTAAGGATTTGGGATTGTGGCATTTCAGTGCCAAGCTGGTCTTCATAAATATTGGTTTTTAACAAAGCCCTTATAAACAGAAGAACACTGACACTGACATCCCCTAAACTCTGCTGAAGATGTTACCTAGCCTGATATCAAAATGTTTGGAAATCAGCTTGGAAAATGAACTTTCACCCTGATCGTACACCCGAGCTACAGTTATTTGCCTTTATTGCATTCGTCAAAAAGTATCTGTACTCAATGCTATATACCACAACTAACACAAGCTGTGAAAATGATAACACTGCCAAACATCAAAAACATTTCAGAAACCACCAGCAGACTATTAAAACCACATAGCACCATCATAGCACACAAACCAACTAAAGCCCTCCAAAACATCCTAAGTAAACCAAGACCCAGCAGCCCCAGAAGAAAAAAACAAGGGCCATCTACAACAGAGTTTCCAACATCTGGGCCACAGATTGGTCTGTGGCCTGTTAGGAACTGGACCACACAGTTGGAGATAAGTGGTGGGTGAGCGAGCTAAATTTCATCTGTATTTGCAGCTGCTCCCCAGTGCTAACACCACCTCCTCAGCTCCACCTCAGATCATCAGGCATTAGATTGTCATAGGACCGTGAACCCTACTGTAAATTGTGCATTCGAGGGTTCTAAGTTGTGCACTCCTCCTCCACCCCCCCAACCCCAGTCCGTGGAAAAATTGTCCTCCACACAGGCACCAGTCCCTGGTGCCAAAAAGTCTGAGGACCACTGATCTACAACATACAGTGTAAAGACTGCAACAGCTACTATGTAGGACTAAGGGGCAGAAAACTATCAGAGTGCATCCATAAATGCCAACTAGCAGTCAGAAGACAAACTCCTGAATTTCACAACACATGGGCAGACTTAACCATAGTTTCAACTGGAAAACTATAAGCATCCTAAACTAAGCCAAGTCCAAAAACACTTTCTGGAATTTCTGGAAGCCTGGCACACTGAGAAATAGGCCATCAATAGCAGTGATAAAATGTAAAATTTGTTACTACCGGTTCTGTGGGTGTGGCTTGGGGGGGGGTAATGTGACTGGGTGGGTTTTTACTTTTAAAAGCATTTTTTTTACAACCTCTTCAGCCGAAGTGGTTGTAAAAAAATGCTTTTAAAAGCCTCTGACGATCAGGCAAGTCAGCTGTGTGATCATCAGAGGCCTTTTTTTTTTACTTTTAAAAGCATTTTTTCAGCTAAAGAGGTTGTAGAAAAAATGCTTTTAAAAGTAAAAAAAGAAAAACCCTCTGATGATCGTGTGCTCAGCTGGGCATGGGGGGGGTGCAGGGATTTTTGCTACCAGTTCTCCGAACCACCCACTGCCATCACTACCAGATCAGGTGATCCAGTCCGAACCGGGAGCATTTCACCCCTGATCAATAGGCACATAAACATAAACAACATCTAAAAAAAAAAAAACCATAAACAACATCTACATACCATTCAAAAGAGACAATGAAAAAGCCAAAAAGAAAACAAAAATACTTAAACACCTCCTCACCAGCAAGCAACACTCAGATAAGCAGAGATTAACACCAAGATTAATATTAGACCAACAATTAGGAAGCGAACAATATCTCAATCAAGGAGCTGCCAAACAAGCTAACAGTAAACAGCCCAATCAAGGAACTGCCATAATTATCACCCCACCAACACTGATAGGGCAAGCCACTAATATATAAAATGAGATCAAATCCCATTCCTTACTAGCACTGATGGTATTACCTAGTTTGGTAACGAAACATCTTGAAGAAAGCAACCAAGCTCAGAAAGTACCAAGGAAGCCACCGTTCAACCCTGAGCTACAACTATTTTCTTCCATTGGTACAGTTCATAACAGAATCCAAAGGTTGAAAATCCTCAAGTGTCTCTCTCATTTGGGCATACATGGGTGTCTGCTAGATCACACCTCTCACAACTGGATGCTCACCAGATATGTTGTTGTAGCCAGAACAAGTTGTAGGCCAACTACATCTAAAAGGCAAACACCAGATCAGAACACATACTTTTGCTGTTAGCAAAATGCATCATAGACCAAATCTCTGCACTGTATGCATTTCATTTTTTCTGCTCTAAAGGATATAGATTTTGTTTCTGCAGTTCCAGTTCCAGGAAGCAGTGTGGTTAATCACTCATTTCAAAACTATTAATTTTATCGTGTTAATATTGAGTTTAATACTTTCAATATAGCATCAATCTGTCAGTTTTCATGAAAATTATAACGTGACCTAATTGCATTTCTAAAGATTAGGTTTGCTGAGGTTACAGATTTTAATTCTAAAGCTGTCTGCTTCTGTGAAAAAGGCAACATGGGTAATAATATCTAATTCCTAACCCAGATCCTTCATCAGTATCCAAGCTTGCAGACAAGTGCCATGACCAACTAAACTTAGAAGGAACATGACAGATGAAACCAGGCTCCCTTTTTATAACATTCAGAACAGCTGAAAGGAAATTTATGTAACGGTAAAGGAAGGATCCAGAGGACAGAAAATAATATTTGTCTAATCTTCATCATTTTATTTATATTCATGCAGCCATATTTGAAGATGGCATTTGTCATAATGCTTCATGCAGAGCTCAGAAGAAGCCTGGATCGTGGTGAAACTGACCTTTACATCGATTACCGGGCTGACTGTATCAAACACAAAAGCAACGGCTCACATCCCTACAACCACAACAACCCAATAACCAACAAATGACAATCCCATCAATCAAACATCCCAACAACCAACAATCAACAACCTCAACACCCTAACATCCAAAACTAGGTATGCATCCCCCCAAGATCATCCAGGTTCACCGTCACAGATCTTAAATGCAAACTACTCAATGCAAGAAGCCTCGCAAACAAAATGGCGGAATTTCTTCTTCTTCTAAATACGGCTCAATTTGACATTATATTTGGCTGTGAAACATGGTTTAACAAATCCTTTTCAGACTCCGTTACCACTACAAGTGACTACCATGTCCATCGGTCTGACCGTGGAATCAGAAGATGAGGTGGTGTTGCCATCTTTTATAAAAAGTCCCTAGATCTGAAAAATACTCAAGTATCACAAGAGCTAGTTCTTCATGAGACCTTTCACTAAATACCACAATTCACTTCCTATTATGTTACAGAGCCCCTGATTATGACCTTGATCATGCGATTAAACTAACTACTTTACTAACACGGGTAGCCTCATGCCCACATCCTATTATTTTTCTTGGTGACCTCAATTTACCTCTTATTAATTGGACCCTAAATGAGTGCTCTACTGAATCAATACATATGACTCTGTATAATGCCGTCACTACTTTAGGACTTGATCAGTTGGTATCGAACAACACTAGATTCAACAACTGCCTTGATCTAATCTTCTACAACAGTTTAAACACAATTTATAACCTTCATATCAAAGAACCTTTTTCCAACAGTGACCACTGCATGATTGACTTTTGTCTAAATTTACATCCATACAACAAATCTCATAATAGGACTCCTAAATACAACTTTAAAAAAGCAAATTACGATCTCATAGCTGCCGACCTTTCATCTCTAGATTGGCAAATCCTATTCAATGACTGCAACACTGCTGAAGACAATTATAACACTTTTCTACTTGAAGTTCAAAGAGTCATTAATCTATATGTACCATTAGTAACAGCCAAAGCCAAAAAGAACAAATTACCCATATCAATAAGGAAACTCCAATAAAAAAAAAAATCCCTTTGGCGGAAAAATAAAACTGGCTATGTTGCTAACTTAAAAAAACGATACAAATCCATATGCTGCCAAATAAAAACAGAATGTATCAATTACCACTGCAAACAGGAGGAAGAATTGTTACACACGAATTCCAATCGTGCCTTCTATAATTTTGTAAACGCCAAACTTAAAGACTCAAAAATCATTCCACCTCTAAAAGGGCCAAATGGTGAAGGTTGTAACGATGATGCCATTAAAGCTAATCTCTTCAACACTTTTTTCAGTTCAGTCTTTGTCAATAGCAACAGTATCTCCCTCTTATTTCCTAGTCGTATCTCATCCAATTGCAATGATCAAATCCACATTGATTTTACTGAAGATAACACCATAAGGGCACTACACAAACTAAAGCCATCTCTATCTATTGGTCCTGATGGAATATGTGCCTTCTTTCTTAAAAAGCTTTCCTCCGCCATAGCTGAACCTCTAAGCACCATCTATGAAGTATCTTTTAGAATGAGCTCCTTGCCTGACATATGGTCATTAGCAACAGTCATACCTATCTTCAAAAAAGGTGACCCCAGCCTTGTTGAGAATTATAGACCAATCTCTCTTTGTTGTGTCACGTGCAAAGTCATGGAATTCATCATAAACCAATCCATCACCCTCCACTTAGCGACAAATAACTTACTCTCTGATAAACAATTTGGTTTCAGGAAAAATTTGTCATGTAATCTGCAACTCATACACTGCAAAAACATCTGGACCTCTCAACTCAACCAGGGCAAAGCAATAGACACAATTTACATAGACTTCTGTAAAGCCTTTGATTCAGTAGTACACAACAAACTACTTCTGAAACTAAAATCTTATGGCATTTCTGGACCCCTGCATAATTGGTTAGCTGCGTTCCTGTCAAACAGGCAACAAGTGGTCAAAATAGGCAGCACCCTATCAAATCCTGCACCTGTTAACAGCGGTGTTCCCCAAGGCAGCGTTCTAGGTCCAACACTCTTTCTGCTTTATATCAACGACCTTTGTGATCAAATTATAAGCAGCTGTGTCCTCTTTGCTGATGATGTTAAACTATTCAACACCACAGACAACTCTACTACCCTTCAAAATGACCTAAACTATGTATCTGAATGGTCAAACAATTGGCAACTTCAAATCTCTGCTAACAAATGTTCAGTCCTGCACATTGGCAATAGAAATAAGAACATCAAATATTTGCTGGCTGGAAACGATCTAAAAGTTGACCCACACTCTGACAAGAACCTAGGAGTACTCACTTCAAAAGATCTAAGTCCCAGAGCTCACTGTAACATCATTGCAAAAAAGGCATTAAGAGTTGTCAATCTCATTTTACGAAGTTTTCTCTCTGGTATACTTCAAACTAGGGCATATAAAACCTTTGCCAGACCTATACTTGAATACTGTTCACCTGCCTGGAACCCTCACTGTATTTCAGACATCAATACATTAGAGAGGGTCCAGAGATATTTTACTAGAAGAGTACTCAAATCTTCTGCTCGAAATAAAATTCCCTATACCACCAGGCTTGAATTTTTAGGTCTGGATAGCCTCAAACTACGCTGTCTACATTCCGACCTATGCGTAGTTCATAAGATTATTTACCAAAAAGTCCTACCTGTAAATGAGTACTTTAATTTCAACCGTAATAACACAAGGGCTATCAATAGATTCAAACTCAATGTAATTCGCTCTAATCTTGATTGTAGAAAATATGACTTCTGCAATAGAGTAGTAAATGCCTGGAACACTCTACTGATCCTGTTGTTAGTCTCGCTAATCCCCATACCTTTTACGTTAAACTGTCTACTGTGGACCTTTCATGTTTCTCAAGAGGTCCCTAAGGGGGCGTGCATAAGTACACCAGCGTGCCTACCTTCCCTGTCCTACTGTCCCCATTTATATATAATCATTCTATTTGTTTTGCCTATTTTTATCCTTTTATTTGTGGCAATTTTTTTCATGTGTCCATGTCTATGTCTATAATGTTACTTGTTTCCTTGTACTTGTTGATAAATAAAATAAAATAAAATAAAATAAAATAAAATAAAATAAAATAAAATAAAATAAAATAAAATAAAATAAAATAAAATAATCAATTCTGAGAGGGCCAGGAAACTAAGAGAATATTGAAGGCATCACAAAACACACAAGTTCCATTCTTCTCAATTTTAGCCATGCATTTAGCCATGAATAGGTAAACTAGAACTTCAATTTACTAATGCTAATTACTAACTTACTAATTTACTAACTTCAATTTACTGATGCTAATTTACTTGTTCAACATGGAGCAAGGTGCCACACATACTCATACATATATGCATCATCCAAGCCAAACATATTTAACTAAGTATTAATGTCCACCTATTTGACTTGAACTTTGGGATTCTGGACTGAGCTGAGAAACAATAAATCAAAGGAATGCTTATTCTGATTGATCTTGCCATCACTGAGATGTTTGGGTCCTGTCTTGGATCTTTGAGATGGCTAAAACTATACACCCCAATAAATAACTTTCAAACATTTGCAAATTGTTAGGGTAAGAGTTTAGCAGAATATTCCAACAAAAATTTAGATGGGGTAAGGACATTATAAGGAGAAGGGAACTGAAGGCTGGTTCACAATGGCTCCTGTTTCCTTCACACCCATGGGAGTTCATCAAAATAGTCTTGAAACTGGAGAAAAGAGAACAGAGGAGAAGAGAGGGAGGGAAAGTCTCCTACAGATGAACACAACCAGAATTGTATTCGATTGTAAGTTTTTCTGTACCAGTTGAATTTCTATAGTTCCTTTCACTGAATCAAAGCTGTTCAACTTTCATTTTATCCCAAAGGAAAATTCTGTGCTGCAACAATGGTCTTCATAACTGTCATAAGCATGAATTTGTGGTTCAAAGTTTTGGAGCACTTCATAGCATCACATCAATGTACTCCTTCCAAAAGCCCGGTAGAACAAGTTAGTGTTATCTCTTATCTGGTATAGGAGGAGATTGAGGTTGAAAGAAGGTGGTTTGGTTCTTGGCAAGAGTGATCTTGAATATTCTAATTTATAGTTCAGATCTATGCAATTTTCCATTTCCCTTTTCTTCAATGCAGACTTTGGAGTTGTTCTATGGGATTCTCTAACTAGCCCGAACAGATGAAGAATTTCATGGATGGGGGGAAAGGAGAATTTGGCTGTAATCTTTTGGTTCATATCCCCTCTGCTATGCCAACTCTGTGGAAAGATTTATTTCTAGATTTTGAGAGGGCTGCTAAAAACTTAACTGAGTTTTTCTTTGTTTTTTTTTTATTTGCTGAACTGCTCCATCATAATCAGAACCTGTGATTTTGCAGAAACCATCTCAGTATGAGTTGAACCAAAGTATAAAAGGTAGAATGTGCTACTTATTGCAACTACCTAAGGTTATTCAAATGTGTGGGGAAAATACTGTACAATGAAAGTTTCAGTGAGCACCACAAACAGAGTGACTAATGTTCATTAGTCCTGTAGGTGGTGTTAAACAACAAAGCATTGCTGGGAAATGACACGCAGTGGTAGCATTTTCCAAGAAGAAAAAACAATATTAAACAACCTATCCCTGAGTATGTATTTCCATCATGCTCAAAACAATTCTCCCCTCCAACTAAATTAATGATATTAAAGTTATGTAAAAGAGGAAGATAGAGAGAAAGCCATATGTGCTATCATTCTCCAGGATGAGGTGTTATCACACAAAATTATTAGAAATAATTATTGAAAAATTGTATATAATGTGACAGAACACTTGAAACTGAGATATATAGGTAAAAAATACCCAGCAATAAATCTTAAGGGCTAAATAGAAGAAAATAGTCTCTGCTGAATGATTATAAAGTGAAATCATGTAGATCATGGTCCAAAGAGACAGTCTGATTGAAAATCTGAGATTGAAAGTGCTGCATGTTTTGCTTTTAAAAATGTCATCATAAAACTGAAGCTGGATTTACATAATGAACCTTTTTTCAATATTTCAGAGCTATCAAGAGTTTGAGTGTCTGTCTGCGTGTGTGTGTGTGTGTTAAGAAATGCCAGTTGGATTAATGTTTGGTGCAATTTAAAGCTTCGTTATTGATTGTTAGAATGATTTATATCTTATTAAAAGTTGATCTTCAGCCAAATGAAAACTTACTTGCTGACGAGCTAAATATTATGGAGATACTAATCTAGATGAAGCTTTATCAGTCCCCCACACAACATCCACATTAACTCTTTAAATATAAATAAAGTGCTGGCCTATGTTATTTATTTGAAAATTGACTGTCCTTTTCCTATGCCTATAGAAAGTCAAATTGTAATCATAGAAGGGAAAAGTGTTCTTTGATTGAACCCACCAGGAAACTGAGATAGCTTTGGACTGTAATCTAGATGGCACAAACAGAACATGAAGGGAATCTAAGTATTATTTTGTTAAGGCTGGTTAATACACAGACATAAATGCTTTGGGACCAATTTATCTAAAAACTCATCTACACCAGCGTGGACTTAATCAATATTTTATTCTCTGCAAGCAAATCAGTAAAATACTGGATTTCTTTGCTACTGGCCTCAATTTCTATCAACTTTCATCTTCCAAGATATATGTCTATGTCCAGTGATAGGATTCAGCTGGTTCGCACTGGTTCTGGAGATCTTTATGGAGTGCTGCAAACCGGCTGAATAGTCAAGGCTGCCTGCCTAACGATTTCAGTAGCTCACACACACCTCAGATGTTCCTGCTCGTTTGTAATTAACCAAAGGAAGGGAAAAGAAAAAAATGAAATAACCACATAGCCATTTCCTCAGCAGAAAAATTCTAGCCCCTTTAAAACTTGGGGGGGGGGGGGAATAAAGTGAAAGAGAAGGTTTTTTTCTTCTCTCTCCCTTGAGTTAATAGCTCCGAGCAGACAGCCAAGAACCATTTAACAGGTGAATACTTAGTTACAATAACAAAACTGCAGGAATGCAGTCAGCACAGAAACAATAGAAATTTACAGATCATACAGATTAACAGAGTTGGAAGGGACCTTATAGGTCATCTAATCCAACCCCCCACCTAAGCAAATGGCAGTCCAACCTCTTCATGAAAGCCTCCACTGATGAAGCTCCCACAATTTCCAAAGGCAAGTTGTTCCATTGGTTGATTGTTCCTGCTTATTTTTAGGTTGAATCTCTCCTTGTTCTTGACTGGATTAGGCCAGGGACGGAGTTTTGAAAATGTTTTTTTAAAAAAACAGGAGTTCCTTGCCAGAGTTCCTATGTCTTTTTAAATATACGTTCTAATTAGCAGAACTGATTTTATTAATTTGGAATAGGGTTGCAATGCTGTTTCAATGTTTATGTAGATCCTGCATTTTCAGCATTTAAGAGTTAGCTTACAGTATTAGACTGTAAAGATTTCAAATTGACTTGTCACTGTGCTGCTTGTGTGTGATGGAGCATCCACAACTTCTGAAGGCAAACTATTCCATTGGTTGATTGGTCTCACTCTTAGGAAATTTCTTCTTAGTCCTAGGTTGCTTCTCTCTTTGGTTAGCTTCCATCCATTGTTTCTTGTCATGCCTTTTGGTGCTTTGGAAAATAGATTGATCCACTCATTTTTGTAGGAGCCCCTCAAATTTCCTGACAAAACAATTAATCAATGGAACAACTTGTCTCCAAAAGTTGTAAATGCTCCAACACCAGAAGTTTTTAAGAAGAGATTGGATAACCATTTGTCTGAAGTGGTGTAGGGTTTTCTGCCTAAGCAGGGGGTTGGACTAGAAGACCTCCAAGGTCCCTTCCAACTCTGTTATTCTATTCTATTCTATTCTATTCTATTCTATTCTATTCTAAATATTGGAACGGTGCTATTTTATTGTGCTATTTTATTATGAGTTGGACTAAGGAGAAATTTCCTAAGGGTGAGACCAATCAAGTTGGCCACGCCCACCCAGCCAAGTTGGCCCCTCAGAGCTCTCAGAATGCCTTGATGCCAGCCCTGACTCTTACACCGCCTCCTTATCTGATTCAGCTGCCAGAGGGGCCGGCAGCCAATAGGCCACAACGCTTCAGCTTGTTATTCTGCCACTGTTTTCTCTTAATACATCATTTTCCCTTGTTTGTTTGTTTTCTCATTATTCTTCAGCTCCAATATATCGTCATGTAAAGTGTATTTCAAATATGAGATGTTTTAGCTTTCTGGGAAGATCATCCACTGAAGCAGCCATTGCCTGCACTTGGAGACACAGCATTTCTTTTAAATCCCCCCAGAGGACGATGGGCAAGGCAGAGCAGTGGGAATAAAGAAACAGGAGGATGCAGAGTAACTGGGGCAGCCAAGGATTAATTTCTTCAGTTCTCAGGAGGAAAAGGATTAGTGGGCAGTAAATTATTAAATTTCTTTTTCCTTTTTAGTTTTTTCTCTATTTAGATAAGAGAAAAAGGATTCAACAGTACAGGGAGGGAATTTTGAAAAAATTGATTGCATATGATCACTGTCAAATATTGTGCTTTTAAAAAAATCTGAAGGAATTGCAACTGCCATGCAGTTAATTTATTTTTAAAACCACAACCCTGTTAGTACATTTTGCTTCTCTTGCTAGTTCTCCTACAACTATAGTCTCAACAGCTTGAAAAAGTGCAGCAGGGTAGAATCAGCCAGGAAATTTATATACAGAAGTAAAATCTTAACCACAATTCCTTTAGACGAAGTTTTTTTTCATAACTTTATTGGAGAGCTGCATCTCTGCTTTTTAAATATATGATACAATACTATTTATTTCTTTGTTTGTTTGTTTGCCTCTGACTCAGTCTGAACTTCTGAAAACTGCCTGGACAAGTCCCTGCAGTTTTCTTGGCAAGATTTCAGAATTGGTTTGTTGTTGCCTCCTTCTTAGGGCTGAGACAAAGTGTCTGGACCAAGGTCACCCAGCTGGCTTTATACCTAAGATGGGATTAGAACTCATAGTCTCTCAGTTTTTATTCTAGGACCTTCAACACATAGATCAAACTGACTCTCAATACCATTTATTAGTTTATATTTCATACTATTGGAAGTTAATTTCAAACTTCCAATACAGGTTATAGCAAGGTAATATATAACTTATAATATCAGATAAACAAACAATGAATTGGTGAACTGGTCTGTCACATGCTTTAATATAAACTTTTGTTGTGTACCCAGGTTTTGTCTGTCATTTTTCTCATAATACAAAAAGTTAGAAAGATACAAATTCAGGCAAGATACAAAAAAGATTTAGAAGAATATGGTTTCTACAAGGAGCAACAAGAGCTTGATAAAATAATACAGGGGACGGAGGAAAAAATGATATCCAAAACATATAACTATTTACTGAGACTTAAGATGGAGGAAGAAACTGTCAAAGAAACCATGATAGCCTGGGCAAAGAATTCTGGGGAAAAAACTATAAACTAACATTGTCGGCAGCCTATAAAGAAAACCTATATAAAATATTTTACCGTTGGCATTTACCTCCGGCTAGACTGGTCAAAATGTTTCCAAATCTATCTGTGGAATGCTGGAAGTGTAAACATAATCAAGGTAACATATACCATATATGGTGGTCATGTTCAGAAGCCAGGAAATATTGGATTAGAAGAAGAAAATGGTTAGAAGAAATTATGAATCAACAAATTGAGTTAAAACCAGAATTATTCCTATTAGGGATAATAAGAGGAAACCATAGTAAGAAAATTCAATATATCATATTACATGTAACACAGCGGCCAGAATTTCATATGCACAAAGCTAGAAACAGGACCTCTGAGAGAATGGTGATTAAAAAGGTGTTAGATTGCACTGAGATGGACAGGTTAACATTGGAATTAAAAGAAAGAGGGGAAACAAAATATTATTTAGTCTGGGAAATGTAGTACAAATGGCTAGAGAACAGATGTAAAGATTAAATATGAAGATAGCTTGAAAGAAATACTAAAATTTAAAGATAATGCATATAGTTAAAGGAAGACTAAGGAATGTTATGTATGTTATGTATATATGAGTATTAGCAATGCTGAAACGCTGAAAAAATTGTAAATGTGATATAAAATGATGAAATATGTTGAATAAAAATAATTAAAGTATAGAGAAGAGAAAAAAAGGTTAGAAAGAAATTTGCCAAATTTCTACTATCTGAGTTACAGATTGGACCATCACAAGATAAAAAACTTGCACAGGGATTCCATCCTCAAGTTTGGCCCCAAACTTTTCTTTATTGAATGCAAGTTATCTACTACAACTAAGTTTATTAGTTTTCATGAAGCTGCATAATAAAAAATAAGTCTACTGCTGGTTAACAGGCTGAAAAGGGAAATTCATATTCATTTTTTAATTATTTGCAAAAATGTAGGCAACAAATGCATTTTATTCATTCATGTATGCACTGAAAACTATTGCAGCTATTCTATTGCGTACTTCATTGAAGCAGGTTCTCTTAGTTGTTGGTTAAAGCAAAATCAAAGAAATAAAAAAATCTGACTAAAAGCAATATTTCAATTTTAATGAAGTTACAACCATTCATGACTGAAAAATATATTTCAGGTGTTTAATTTATAAAGAAAAGCTAAGATGAACACAACAGTAACCTGTTCTACTTTCTTCCAGCCCAGTGTCCGCAGAAAAGTTTGAGGCCAAAACTCAACATTGGAAAAGGGTGGACATTTCTCACATTTTATGCTTCCTGGCTTATCGAGGAATTCATACAGAAAACCCAAACTCTGAATGTTATAAAATTATTTTAATTTTTTAAAAAAGCATTGTCCCGATATAATATTCCAGATTTCCATTAATCCTTGAGTCTTTGATTCATAACAGAAATAACAGTGGGACAAGACAGTCCTAACCGGCATTAAGGAGGAATGCAAAATTAACACGTGGAGAAGAATCCTGATAGCATGGAGGCCTTGTGCTGGGTTGCTCCTCTGCAATCATTCAAAGTAGTTTCTTGCTTTAGAAGCTTTTCTGATGAAGCCAAAGCTGGCTGTTCAGGAAGAAGAGATAAGCAAGGAAAGAAACCAACCCCTTGAAAGTAAATTAAGTCCAAGGTCAGCTTTGACCCCACTGCTTCATGGAACCCACTTTACGTATTATTTCTGGATACTGCATTTTCATCTAGGTTTTACTGCTGCCATGGACATGTATTCAGTGTTGTTGTCATAACTCTTGGCACATTGGCAAACCTGGGAACAAAAAGGAGATGGTGTGGATTCTGATTAATAATTTTGATGAATGATCTTAACTCTTTTCTTTTCTTTTGAAATGACCAAAACTATGAAAAAGTGAAATAATGGCAAATTCAGGGTAAAAAATAAAAATAAAAGGATTATCACCCCTGTTCACTTTCTGCTGGATGCTTTCCAAGTGACTTCAGAGCTTGGCTGCACCCACTATTATTTATCAATTCTTTTGCAGCCAGCAATCAGAGGAATTGCTTTCTTGGATATTTTTGCTGATGTTCACAGCATTCTTTCTCCCTTCGCCCTTGTTCTAAAACTTCAGGCCACTAAATCAATAAACAGCTCCATCTTATGCAAATTAAAAGTAAACTGCTATCACTTGTGACTGAATTCCAATAGTAAATAAATGCTTAGATTTATTCATCAAAGTGATTTCCAGTCCACATGCTGACACTGTATGCCTCTGAATCTCACAAAATGGAAACTCTGTTACTATATCTTTGGCAGAAACTGGACTTGAAGAAGGCTGTGGAAATCACTTACCACACTTCTAAAACACCATATTGAAGAAAAGATGCAGGCAACAAATAAAAAAACTACGAGCCCAATAAGTATCCATGATGTAAGTTCCGATAGCCAGCAAGATTTTTCTGAATCTGGGAAAGAATCAAATTGGTGTTTATAATTAAGACTTGGGACTAATAGCCACCATTGTGAATTGTGTAGTATAGCCCAAAAACTTGGCCAATTTTCTTTTTGAACTGGCTGGTGATCAGCAGTGTCCATAAATACCTCTTGACATATGATTATAGACACAGGGAAAGGGTAGGGATGAAGCCAAGAGAAATTAACCAAGCTGCCAACCATCCTATTCTTGTGACTCAGAAATGAAGTTTGACTAGAAGAATCACTGGTCTGCTACTCTTCCATCTTCAGCAGTGTATTTTGGATTGGATTTCTTTCTTATTGGATATCTTTCCTGCTTTTTGTTGAGCAGCTCAGAATATATAGAATCCCCTCCTTAGAAGTGACCTGTCAATAATCCTGGCTGAGAGTGTGACTGGTCCCAAATCACCAAAGATCTTTCATGGTTGAGGAGGGATTTGCCTGGCTCACTTTGTTCCTTGTCCAAAACAAGGCTGCTCCCCTTAACTGGCTGAGTTGATCATTCAATACCTGGACCAAAATGATTACCATGATACCATTTAATCTAGATTTAGGTGTGCATAACTTGACTTTTTTTTTTTTTTAAAGTGGTTAGTTAAGTGTCTCTTTAGAGATTCACATGCAGCACTTTACACTCTCTGTCAGCAATCTTTCATTTTCCTTTGGGTTCCATGGCTTCAGGAAAGTCTTCCAATTTATCTCCAATGGAAATCATTATCCTCATCCAAAAATAAGAACTTTATCAATAGCGGTCTTTCCTAGAAAGAATTTTAATGACAGAAAAAGATACAAAGGATGAAATTTCCCTACTCCATACACATCTTATAGATATGTAAAGGTTTTCAGGCCTGGACTTGATAAAATAAATACATAAAATAGCTCTTTTATCTTTTTCTATATTGCTTAATGTGTAGAAACATTCTCTATATGATGAATATCTTTATAATTATATATCTATAAGAAACAAGCTTTTTATTTTTAATGGGAAAAATTCCATTTAAAAAAATAAGAGGGTGTTTTTTTTAGATAAGGAGTATGATCTATAAATACTCTGTGGCATGTGGCACTCCTCAAAGAAGGCATTCCATACAGTGGTGGGTTTCAAATTTTTTTACTACTGGTTCTGTGGGTGTGGCTTGGTGGGCATGGCGTGGCGGGCGTGGCTTGGTGGGTGTGGCAGGGGAAGGATACTGTAAAATCTCCATTCCCACCCCACTCCAGGGGAAGGATACTGTAAAATCTCCATTCCCTCCCCACTCCAGGGGAAGGTTACTGCAAAATCCCCATTTTCTTCCGATCAGCTGGGACTTGGGAGGCAGAGAAAAGATGGGGGCAGGGCCAGTCAGAATTTTTACTACCGGTTCTCCAGACTACTCAAAATTTCCGCTACTGGTTCTTGAGAACTGGTCAGAACCTGCTGAAACCTATCTCTGATTCCATACCTTCCTTTTATATGCTACTTTACAGCCATCTGGTAGCTATAATCTTATAATAATAATAACATACTTCTATTAGGTAAAAGTAAAGGTTCCCCTTGCACATATGTGCTAGTTGTTCCTGACTCTAGGAAGCGGTGCTCATCTCTGTTGCAAAGCCGAAGAGCCAGCACTGTCCAAAGATGTCTCCATGGTCATGTGACCGGCATGACTAAATGCCAAAGGCGCATGGAACACTGTTACCTTCCCACCAAAGGTGGTTCCTATTTTTCTACTTGCATTTTTTATGTGCTTTCGAACTGCTAAATTGGCAGAAGCTGGGACAAGTAACGGGAGCTCACCCCGTTACACGACACTAGGGATTCGAACCACTGAACTGCCAACCTTTTGATCGACAAGCTCAGCTTCTTAGCCACTGAGCCACCACATCCCTTAGTTCTATTACAATGCAATAAAACTGCAATTAAAATTACGTTTACCATCTTTCAATTTTTTGAAAAAAAATCAGTTTCAAATATGGCCATCAGAAAATAACTAGAATAGAAGCAGAATCCATTAGCTGCAAGGAAAGTCTAGCCAGCCGTTCTGTTAATCCAGGAGTAGAATCTGGCCTGGTGAGGATCACGCCCTTGATTACCTTCCCATAGGGACTACCAGTGAGCATGGTAAATGACTTCTGTGTTAAAACATTGCATGTCAAAATATTGGTGGATGGGAGAATCTATGAATCTATAATTGTGGGTATATATTTAAATATGCAGGTCATCAATGGATACATATGTATTTGTGAAGACCTTAGAGCGAGAGAAAAAGAACTCTGCTCCTTGAGCACTATGCTCCAGCTGTGTTTTCTATCTTATTACTGTTCAATCACTAGCAGTCCTGAGACACTAAAAACTGCTTTCAATTTTATTTGGGTGGAAGTGAGGGCATGTGTGGAATAATGATGAAGCAACGGCTCTCAATACATGGACCTAATGGGATTGGTGGAACTTAGACTTCTCCTAAATGATGATGTCATGAGTATTATTCCTTTACACATTTATATTACGTGCCTCTTTTTAGAAAGGCTATTGTTGCCAGTTGAGAAGAGCTGCTGGCATTTCCCCAGAATTCAGTGTACCTTCCTTCCAAAGGAGATGAAAGAAGAAAAATGCTTTCTCTAAAATAAGGTGAAACAGTCTGACAAGTAAGAATTATTTGACAAAAGGAATTGTTCTGCCAAATCATACTTTGTTAGATTTATTTAATTGTGTTCTCAAAAACAATGATAACTTACCTTGAACATAGAGATGCTTTTCATTCGATTTGCAACAACGATAGACTGGAGTAAGAACTTCTAGGCAACAGATATAAGTATCACTATGCTTGCTTTTTAAATTTCTGAGAGTGAATGATACCTTGTCATCTGAATGGATTGGTTCACAGGATTCATTTGTTCTTTCAGAGTTGTTTTTACCATTGTCTACATAAAGAGAACAGACTTCTTGATTGCTCCGGCCCTTATACAGCTTCATATAGAAACCTTTCACATTCCTGGGCAAAGGACAATTCAATGTAAAATTTTCTCTTGGAAATTCATCTTTGCGCCGAGAATGGTTGGTGATAGTCTCTGTAGAAAGAAAGAAACGGTTAACAAGCAAAAGTAAACATTGCCATGGGAAGTTAGCAGTTGCCTGCTTTGTTAACAAAGAAATATGTAGAGGAAAAACATGGTAAAAGAAGGAAATGGACTAAGGCTTTTTCTAAATATCCTATCACATATATTATTTAATCCCATTATTATCTATATTATCTATATAATGATGTAGTATAAACATCTTATAATTGATGCGATCAATTGCATTAATTTGTGTGAGCTCATTCAAGCCAATACAGGATCCTTGTTTTGCAAATATTTTTCTATGTCTCCCAAATGGCCGAACTGATTGTCAGATTTTATCCCAGTTTGCTGATAGTTTTTGTGCTTTTGATCTTCTTCAAAAATAAGTTGATATGTTTTCTTTAGAATTTCAGCATTTGCAATTAGTTTTCACAAGCCTGCAGCTGACTTGTCCAAGATAGCCTTGCAAATCCATGACATCACAATATTTAAGCAAGTAACAGCGAAAAAAAAGCCATTACATGAACAGGGCCCATTAAAATACCAATACAGGTAAGCAATTTGTTACTTTTCATTATATTTCTTTTAAAAATAATGAACGAGCTGCCTCAGGTACTGAAACATTAGGTGGCATAGAACAATATAGTAAATTCAAAATTAAACAGCAGCAAAATAATGATTTTAGAGAAACTAAAAAACCTCCCACCCATTTCAGGGAGACAACACAGATGTTACACAACCCTCAAAACATAGATAGTCAAAATCAATATCAAAAGCAGATCACAAATCAACTTCTCCTAGGGCTGGTGAAAAAGACAGGTGAAATGATATGTTATCTCAAGACACCAAGAGAAATATTTTTATGATGTTCATTTATTAACAGACCTGAAACATTAATCACAACTCAATAGCAGCTAACCATATACTGGATTAAGTTTGATGTTTCAGTCCCTTGGACATAGAGTTTAAATCATATTGACTCATATAGCACTTATATATATGTGGAATCGCAGATCTCAGTTGTTAATTCTTGCTTGTCACACTCATTTGGATATAATGTCCTTAATTAATATCATTAAAATATAATAAATCATACCTGTGCAAGATGTAGTGCAGGATGAAATGGATGGACACTGGTCAACACCTAAAAATAATATATCAATGCCACTTAATCATTTTTAAGATTAAAAAAACCAATGTACATAAACATTTGAATTGCATAGTAGAAATTAACAATACATTAGTTTAAGTAAATTATCAATCATTGCAAAGTACCCCTATAATTTTGCATATCATGAATTCTTTGAACATTATTTATGTTATAAATTCTGTTAAGGTTGTGAATGTAAATAATATTTGCAAAGTTTTGATTGCAGCCAAGGATGCGTATATTATGATCAGAATTAAAACACATTGTACAGAGAAGTCAAGAAAGGGCATGCAACGTCCAGAATGGGCTTCAAACAATTTAACAACCGGTTTGCCTACTGCAGAACCGAAAATGTGAGTGTGTACATATGCACCTTCATGCTTGCGTGAGGCTTCAAACACACAGCGATTTCATGTGTGCAGCTTCCAGTACATCTTCTCTGGCAGCCACGGTGAATAGAGCAGGCAAGGCGCAGAAATCAGCTGGGCTGCGTGGGCGGGGCGGGCAAGCCAGAGAGTGAGATATATAGGACAGGATAGTACCGGGGCAAGTGGGCAGGCCCAGCCGGTGGTCGGAACTATCGGTACAGGTGAACCGGTCCAAACCGGCAGCAACCCACCTCTGGTAACATTGCAAGATACTGCAATGCAAGTATAAAAGAGTGGGTTATGTGTCATGATATTATCATTGTGGCATTGTTGTGGTTAGGAATGATGACCTAAAAGCACAAATGCATGCAAGGCATGTTGCCAATGAAGGAGCTGCAGTAAGAGAATTTTTTAAAAGTCTTTATACTGCAGGTAAAAAAGTTTACCTGCAGTATATTCTGCTTGTATAAATCCTACAATATGTACCTAGAGTTATACCCAGAATGTAATATAGACTTCTGCTATGGAGAAAACCTTGGTGAAACTAGCAAGGCCAAATGAAAGAGGCATGGAAGTGAACACAGTTATCCCAATTTCCCTCTCAAAGTTTAGGAATGCAAGGAAGTTGTAGGTAACATAGAGAAAGTACCAGGGTACAACTCAAGAGCAAATGGGAATAACTTGACTACAGCAAGATTAGAAAGCAATAACTGCTGAAATTGGATATTCTAGCCCAGTGGTGAAATCCAAATTTTTTTACTACTGGTTCTGTGGGTGTGACTTGCTGGGCATGGTGTGTCTTGGTGAGCATGGCAGGGAAAGGATACTGCAAAATCTCCATTCCCACCCCATTCCAGGGAAAGGATACTGCAAAATCTCCATTCCCACCCCACTCTGGGGCCAGCCAGAGGTGGTATTTGCCAGTTCTCCGAACTGCTCAAAATTTCCGCTACCGGTTCTCCAGAACCTGTCAGAACCTGCTGGATTTCACCCCTACTCTAGACACTATTCAGCTGATACATGAATCTTAACTCTTTCATACTATTTTTTTTCTCTTACTTACCTCAGCTATCTTACCCTTATCTTTTAATAGATTTGATTAAAAGCAGAATATCGGATCTATTGGATTCATAACTATAATGCTAAAGCATAAGTGAATGATAAAAGGCCATTTTGTGTTTCCCAAAGAAATCCCAAAGAAATTACAAAACCTTAAGCATTGGTTCCAATTAATTATTTTTATAATTATTGCCACTGTTATAGAAATGAATCAGTGACCGAAAAAAGGTGCCTACCACAGTGAAACGATGCTTGACCCCTCAAAGGGGTTTGGACATAATAATATTGTGTATAAATGGAATGACTCAGTCTATTCAGCAATTTCCAAGAGTGAATAATTTAAAGTATAATACAAAAAAATCTAAAATGCTAATAGTAATATAGAAATAATATAATAAATAAAGATGTGGTTTCTTATTAATTTCTAAGACTTCACAGAAATGAACCTAAGTGAAGTAGCAGAACTATCACAATCCTAAGGCCACTTCATGAGCCTGCCCACAGGGGTCATTCTCCCATTCTGTGTGAACTGCAACCCCCAGCATTCCAAGTCAGTATATGGCTATGCAAATTGGGAATTCTGAGAAGTGCAATTTCACCACATCTAAAAAAGCATGATGCGCTCTTGCACAACCTCCTTGGGAGACTACCAGCTTGCTGCAAATAAACATGAATTAGTGGAGGCATTTCTTTCATATGCAAGGTTTGGAGGTGAGAAAAGAGGTGCTAAATGCTTCCTTTATAGTTAGGTGACAAGATGTCCTCATCTCCTTTCTTTGCTTGGTTCTAATTTCTGTACAAACAATGATTGGTCTGCTTATTTTCTCACCTATGTTCCTATGTTATTTATGTTATTTAATGGTATAAAGTAAATCATGCCAATAGGTTGCCACAGTTATACAGCTGGCCAACCTTCAATGATCCTTCATCGCTCTATTTGGGGGGATAAATGGTGGTATTCCATGAAGCAAAATTAGAGTCTATCGTGTAGGTCAGAAGGCAACATCATTCTATTCACATGCAGCACATCATACAGTGCCAACTCCTGACTTCCACACTGATTGTTTTGAAGCACCATGAGATAATACAAAGGGTGTATTTCTTGGACAGCCATCATTATTAAAATATAATCTAAGTAAATTAAAGCAGTACTCCAAAATATATTCACCTGGGGGTAAGTCTCAGTAAATTCAATGAGATTTTGAATTAGATATTCTATGTAAAATGGTGTGATGTTGGTCCTTCACACATGTAACTAGAATACTTCAGAATGATCCGGGAGTGAAAAATAGATATAAAGTAATATAAACCAACTTTATATGATATAAGCACAATGTTGGAAACAGAAAATAGTGAGCAGCTTAAAAACCAAGTAAACAATATACTAGAAATCTTGTACTGGACGTAGGCCTTCCATAGACAAGGAATTCCAACTGAGAAAAGTTTGTGTCTTGTTAAAATACACCTGACAATTTTGGCAATCATTTTCTGGAGTTGTTTATAGTATAATTTTTATAATAAAGTTAAAATGATTATTATAACTCTGTTCAAAGACATTACTATACTATATACTAGTGGATACAGTTTTAGTAAACTAAATAATAGCACATAAGAAATATCAACCGTTAAATATGGTCCTATAGCTAGAGAATGATTCAATTTTTCATAGTACAAATGCCTGTTCTTTGCCGTAGCTTCAGGGTCACTGCTTCTAAACATTTCTTATACAGTCTTTAAACTCAATAAAATCACAACCAAAGGAAATTGCTGTCAACAGAATCTGCAGTATCACTTACCATGCAAAGCTTCAAAGCAGCAACACAAAAGGCAGAAAGCCACAATGCCTATTTTCATATTCACGAACCTAGATGCTGAAATTAATGTTTTGTATTGTCAAGGAGCCTGTAGTACAGTGGAGTAAAACACTGTTATTAACGTTCAGCTGCCTGCAATTACTGCAAGTTCGAATCTCACCAGGCTCAAGGTTGACTCAGCCTTCCATCCTTTCAAAGGTAGGTGAAATGAGGACCCAGATTGTGGCGGCAATAAGCTGACTTTGTATAAATATACAAAAGTATGAAGGCTATTGCTTAACACATTGTAAGCCGCCCTGAGTCTCCGGAGAAGGATGGCATATAAATTAAAAGCAAAAAAAAAAAGAGGAGCAAAGTTTTATACTGGAAAAAAAGATGGTGCTTCTCTCTCTTTTTAGGTTCTCAGTAGTAGAAAAGATCACTGTTTTTGTTAAAAATTACTGTTCTTTGTTTAAATTCCACATGTAGAAATATGGAATTTATATGTCACCGTGAAAGGTGTGATCTGTCTGAAGCGTTGGATTTCCCCAGTTCAGTTCTTGCTTATTTCGCTGAAATGATAGTCCTTTTCCTGTCTCAGTTTATTTCAATGAATCAGAATCTGAAACTAGTTTCAGTTTAATCTGAGCGAACAGAAATCAAGCTGATGACAATATTTGTTATGCTGAATCTTTTCTTCATGATAATGCTGTAGTTAGAAAATAGAGGCTGGGCTGAAAGAGGAAACATTAAGGACTAGGGTGTCAGACACTAGTCCTAATAATTAGAGGTCAGTGGTCTGCAAATTATTTTGACTTTATTCATTCGTTTCAACATTTAATGGGTTTTTTGCTATATTTGTTTGGAAATCCATAAAATATTATTTTAGTTTTATACAATATTTAAGACTTGAAACAGCAAAAAAGACCTCAGCACAGTGCAGCAGAGTGAGCTCCAACCATATAATCATGCTGGCCATATGACCACGGAAGCGTCTTCAGACAACTCTGGCTCTCTTGGCTAAGAAACTGAGATGAGCACCAACCCTTAGAGTCACACACAACTGGACAGGAAAAACCTTTACCTTTACCTTTAGAAAGAACAGAAATCTATTCCTTGCTCTTTTTGATATACTTAAATAAATAGAAAATTTCCATGGATTTCTATAAGCAGCTCTTGTTATCTCTTCCAGAACATTTCAAAATTTGTTTTTCTTGGGGTAAAACAGGAAGTTACCTATCATGATAGCAATGTTAACCTTTTTTTCCCCGAGAGTTACCAAGTTTCCTTTATATCAAAGAGAATTGGTTTGCAGTGCAATGGAAACAAGGCCTATCAACATCCTAAAGTGAGCAGATGAGTTCTTCATACAAGAAAGTTTAGGAAAAAATAAGGTCCAAATACAAACCAGGTCTAAGTATAAATACTCAGTCATAGGAAATGAGGCAAGTTTTCTGGCAGCTGATAATCAGACTACACAAAGTCAAGACATTTTTTTTCAGTACTTGTTCATCTCCACAAACCACTTTTTGTATCATAGGCTTCAAGCTCACACCCTAAACCAGATGGACTGCATTGACCCAATTAAGACTAATGGTCTACTCAAGAGCCATAGTGATTTGTGAATCAATCACTCTCCTCAGTCTTGAACATTTGTGTCCTTCAGCCTTCTTTTGACCCAGAATTGCTGTTGGCCTCTGGATTTAGACACTCAGGAGTCACTTTTATGCTTGCTATCTGGGCTTTAACTTCTTGTCCCAGTCAGTCTCCAAGGACTCTATGGATAAGGCTTCAGTGGGAGACATGGTGCGTTTGCCAGAGATAGTTCTCCTGAAACCCCCCCCCCCTTTTTAAAAAAAACAAATCTCATATCCCTTTCTGCAATAGCAAGGAAAACTGAAAATAGGTCAGCGGGTATAGTTGCTCATCTACTAAATTTCTCGTTGTCAATTCTGCTTAGGTTCTTTAATGATCCTCTCCTTTGGTTGTAATTTGAAGCCTCCTTGTGAATTAATCCAATTATCACTACCTTCAATTTTCTTGAAATATGTAAGGCACATAGAAGTAAAGAGGAAAGAACAGAAATACAAGAAATTCTAATGTGTTTAATTTGGGAAATTAACAGTTCACATTAACTACGTAACTTTTTAAAGTAATTTAACAATATACAAAATGAAAAAAAGAATAAACCAAAGAAATTATTGTTCTTTGAACCAAAGAAATAGAGGTAAGAGATAAAAAGAAAAAAAGAAATATAGCAGAATTTGGCTTACAACAACAATATTCAATATACTTTCCTATCTGAATGAACTATCTTTGCACCCAACATATCAATACTTGGTGTCATACATTGCCTTTTACTATTCAAAATTCTCATATCAAATCTATCTAATCACAACTTCCTTGATCTTCCACTTCCTCCCAACCCATTTACTTTGTCTTTCTATATTTATTTTAAATATTTGAACCTCATTCATTTTCAGTGTCCAAATAACCTTCTTTTGCATTGTACTTCTTTTGCATTGATCTCTCACTTCTTTATTCAATCCTCATTCATTCTGCACCCATTCATTCCTAGACAATATTCTCTTGTTTTATCAAGAAGTGATCATTCCCAATGAATTCAGATTACTGAATGACACATTTCATTTCTTTATTGTTTTATATCCCACTGTTGTAAAAAAACTCTACTTTTAATAGTTTGTAAGATATGTAAAAAGAAACTAAAACATTGATGATACATCTAATTAAAGCTAGTGAAATAATATACAGTATATACCTATGCCAGTGGTAGGTTGCTACCGGTTTGCCCCAGATCAGGCGAACTGGTAGCAGTGGCGGTGGGAGGCTCCACCCACCTACCCAGATGTCTCTGCGCATGTGTAGAAGCATCGCACACGAATGCCCACGAGCAAACCGGTAGCGATGGGATTTGAAACCCACTACTGGCCTAGGCCTAGGCCTATCATCTATCTATCTATCTATCTATCTATCTATCTATCTATCTATCTATCTATCTATCTATCTATCTATATTGGAGTTCCAATAGACCTTGAAAAATCAGATTATTTGGACCCATTTCAGTCAAATTTCAAGTCAAGCCATAGCATGGAGATGAATTTACTGCACATGACTTATGGCAGAGCTGGAGTTGTGGCAGAATTTGGACAGAGCAGTCCAGCTGGTGGTCTTTGATCTCTCAACAGCTTTTGATAACACTGATTATATTATCCTTCTGGATCAACTACAAAGGGACTGAGATCAAAGGCACAGTGCTGTGGTATTTCTCTTTCTGGCTCCAATCATTGTTTGGGAGTGGGGGAAATAAAGTCTGAAGCCTCTTATTATAGGGCAGCATGGTGTTCAACACTATCAGAATTCCTGTTTAACATCTATCTGAATCTGCAGGGAGAAGTCTTCCCATGACACAGAATCAGGTGTCATTAGTATGCCAATAATAGTTGTATAGTTCAACCCTTGGTCAACCAAATGATGCTGCTGAAGTCTTATCCTAATGCCTGGAGTCTTTATAGGACGCAATAAGTCTTATCTCGCCTCTTAAAAGACCAAGTAGCTATGATTCTTCCGGTGCCAGATATTTTCTGTTTTTATTTCTGAATAGAATCAATTTTTTCCAGACAAAACTGGCATGAAATTCATAAATCTTCCTAAATTGACTGCTGCTACTTGAAATGTTGGTGGCAGCTATTACAAACAGAAAGGTTTTTGCACAGATTTGTCTGATGCACCAATTGCATCATTTCCTGGACTAGAAGTATTTTTTCAGAGTTACACACCCATAATCTCCCCCAAATGTAAAATATTGCATACAAAGCAGACTGTTCTTAAAGACCATTTGATAGCTGCAGCTGGTCCAAATGCAGATGTGTGAGCAGTTGTGAGTGTGCTTTGGTATGCCCATGTAACTTCTGCTATGCGAGCTGCAATGAATTTTCAGTTGTAATTCAACCTGTTTGTTGCCACCTACTACAAATACTGTAGTCCATTTATCTGAGGGATCATCTTTCCCCCATTATTTATGTTGTTCCCCTCAGATTGAGCAGAGTGGGTACATTTCACATCCCATCTATTAAAAAATAGCATCTAATTGTTGTTACAACACAAGCTTTCTCTGTCACTATATCTGCCTTCTGAAACAGCATCCACCACTAAGAGATTCCCTGACATCATTTAAACAATTAAATTAAAACTTCTTGTGGAAAGGTAGGTGTCCATCATCTTGGAGAGCTTCTAAGGAGCAAGAAAATTGGAGTAATTTTGGGACAAGTTCCCCAAAAGGGATATTAAGAAACTACACCATTTTGGAGACTGTTGAGGCTGTTTAGCAGAATTTGGCAGAAAAATTGATTTGAGGAAAGGGAAAAGATTACCCAAAGGATGCAGATACCCAAGCAATATAATTCTCTACAGATTCTTGCAGTACTTAGGAGAGACTGTAATGCAGTTCTGAGCCAGCCTCAGAACAAATCTAATTCTCTATTCAAATAGCTACTTAAATAGCTAGATACAGCAGGGAGGTTGAAACAATGATGAATTCAAAAGATCCAAAAAGCAGTTGAGCCACATCCTAGACTGACTCCGCTTAATTTCAAATAAAAGAACAAAAGAAAAAAGAGAGAGAAAGTGCTCACAAAGACACAGAGAGATTTTGAGAGGAACTGGCTCAAGAGATAAAGAAATAATTTCTAATTTAAAGATAGAATTCCTTCTGAAAGATGGGGAGATCAAAAGCTATGTTTTTAAGACTTAAATGACTTGATCTAACAAGAAGTCCTGGAGAGTGGATACCATGGAACTGTACCTGCACAACAGTATGATTGTTTTTTCTGCGTCTGCTGAATAGGATTATGCCATATGGCTTCCAAAATGAAACAGGCATCCAATATGCAGGTGACAAAATGGGTAATAGGACTTCGGAATGCAAACTCTGCCCCTTATATTTTTTCTTGCAATGTTGGGATGTGAAAACAAAAGGCAGAGCTGTCATTGTGACATCATTCATGATGCTTCTTTTGTGGTTTTATTGTCAAGGAATGGTTACATTTAGAAGAAGTGCTTCAGACCATGTGTAAGTCTTCTCTGCTAGTTATTAAAGTAACCCATTTTTTTTCAGCCTTCCCATTAGAACCCTAACCCCTGTATTAATGATTCCATTCTTTAAACTTAATGAAGCTCATTTCCTCAGATTCATAAACAATCCTGAAAAACCTCAGGCTAGCTACTCTTGTAGAATAGCAAAGAGAAGCTGTAATTTCAGGAGGCCTGAGACATTTCTTCCAAGCCATTTTTGAAGCTAGAGTGTTCTCTACTGCTATGAATAAATATATTTTTTTTACACCCATGGCATTGCTTAAAATCTCATGATGGTATGCAGCACTTTAAAAATTGGCAAGCTTATTCTGATAAAACTGATCAACTTTGATCAATTATAGCTGAAAATGTTGTAATTAAACGTTGTTAAATTTTCAAAAGGTCTACTTAGGGGCTAGTATTTTGATTATTACTACTATTTTGTACTGTTGGAAGAAATGTCCATCTGAGTTCAGTTCCAAGTGAGGAAAAAGACACTGGAAACATGGAGACTGCTTGGAAATATGTTTTTAATGGTGGACAGGATCACATGCCTTGATGATGTTGGGTGAAGAAAAAAAGGGAAAGCTATTCTGCCGGCTATTCTGCAGTGCCCTCTTTTAAAGGGACTGTCCGGCAGCCTGGCCACTGACATCACTTTAATTACCTGCCTGCTGCCTGGCAGGCCAGTGCACCCAGGTGGAGGACTGCTCCGGGATGACCAAAGAGCTAGTCCTGTGACTACCACAGCTCTGGAATATGGGACTAGGCCATGGTGGGGCTGAAAATCTCCACCATAGGGGGTGGCACGTGCAATGTGCAACTTTGCAGGTGGTGCAACATGTGAAAAGGAGCACAGTCCTTGCTGGCCTGAATGAGATAATGGTGCTGTTACAGAGGTGGGGGGGGCAGCTGAAGTGGCGGTGGCAATGGCTGGAAGGTCCAGGAGTGAAATTCTACTTGCATTTGCATGGCATCAGCATTCCGCCTTCACCATGGTATATTTGTGCCAGCTGGTGGCACCAAGGCAGCCTTTGTCTCCTGCTGTTTGGGGCTCAGAGTGGTAAACCACATCCAGGAAGCACTTCAGCTTTTTTCCATTTTATCATTTCTTCCCTACATTACAGTACACTGTTCATGACTGTCCTAGTTTTAATTTAATCAGCATCAACTTAGAATCTTAACCGGTGCACCATTATTATTTTTTGCACAACATAATCAAGGCAATGCAGCAAAGAAACCAAAGCTAACAAATCTCAGTTCCCCCGCTTCATGCTAAATTTCTTTTAAGAATTTCTGTTCATTCCCATTTTAAATACATAGGCATATTCATGCCTGGGATTTATCCACCAATCTAATATAAAGAGAAGTCTTTAAAGCCCGGTGATGTCCGGAAAGGGACGGTCGATGTAAATAATAATTTTTAAAAATCACAATCAAAGGGGATTTGGGCAGCTAACACTGGAAAAGCCAGCTTTGGAAAGCGCCAGCTGGATACAAAAAGAGGAAGGGGTCTTTTTTCCCCCCAGAAAGAGCCACAGGGAAAGAAGGGGAAAAAGCCAGCTTTGTACGGAAAAGTCAAGCAAAGATACCTCAAAGATATCTCCAGGAGGAGGGGGGGTTTCCTCCTCCTCCTCCTGGAACTGCTGCTGCTCTTCTTCCTTTTCTTCCCGGCCGTAGCCACCCAACCTCTGAAGATCCAGTATTTCCACCTCATCCAAAAGGCTGGGGGCAGAAGGATGGAAGGGGTGGTGAGGGCTTTGTGGGGTCCCCCTGATGGGGGATGGCTTGAAGTAGACAAAGAGCTCAGCTTGGCATACAAGAGCCGGCGCTGGGCTCGACCTGCCGGCTGGAGGGGAAGTGCTGGGAAGGACTGATGGGGGGGCACTTGGGGCTCAGAGTGGTAAACCACATCCAGGAAGCACTACACCAGAGGGAAGCAGCCGGAGTCAACCCTGGCTTTGCTGTCCATTGCAGACGCTAGATCAGCCCCTTCAAATTCTCGCCTCTCGAGGAGCCCGGTCGAAGTTTCCCGTGCCTCTTCAGCGAGTGCTCTTTGAGAGACAAGAGTTTGCAGGGGGCTGCTCTAGCATCTGCAATGGACAACAAAGCCAGGATGGACTCCGGCTGCTTCTCTCTGCTAACAGGTGGCCAAACTAACTGCCTGAAGGACCCCATCCTGTCTCTGGGAGTCAAAGCACTGAAGTGCGAGCGGCACAGGAAACCTTGGCTGGGCTCCATGAGAGAAATGCAACGATTTCTCTGTGGACCACCAAAATTTTCTCATGGACCACCAGTGGTCCGTGGACCACCGGTTGGTGACCGCTGCTCCAGGCTTCACTCCCCATTTACATATTTAACACTCATAGTACTCTCTTAATTTATCTTTAAATTGATACTTTTTTATTGACTTTCTTGTCCAGGTCTTCTCAAATTTCCCTGGATAGGGGAACAAGAAAGAAAGAGACTTGATTTGGAAACTAGCAAAGAAAAAAAGTGTCACGTAACTCCTCCTTAACTCTGTTGTTCTGCTTAAAATCATACTTTAGCTAGCAGTTGGAATTAAAACAAAAATTGTGGGATAAAGTTATATTCAGCTGGTATGTAATGTTTATTTAGACCCCTACTATAAAATTGAACTTTGGGTATTTTCAATGACTGTCTTCCTCAACTTGAGCACCACCCATATGTCTTAATTTCAAATCTTAGACATCTCATCAGTGGCCTTCTGGGATGTGGGATTTTTAATATGTGTAATTTCATCTTCAATTATCTAACTCAGGAGGAGGGGTGTCAAGTTAAATGTCTAACCCATTCATATCACATCCCCTCATAGTCCTGCAAGGGTTAACATAACCACATATCCCATCATTCCACCTTACTCCTCCCCCTGGGTATAAGAGGTCCCACCACGAGGCCATCCAGCAGTTCCAGATGTGCACCTGTAAGAGAGAGACAAAGGTCAGTGGTTATCAACTGAATGGGCCTAGGACTAGTTCAGGCCAGCAATAAAGAAATTAAAAGAAGATATACTTGTGTCTTATGAGCTATTGGGTTAGATCCATCATCCTCACAGATTGGTAGCAGAGGATGGTTACCCATAACTCTGAATAATGACTGAACCAGCTGTTTATTCTAAAAAGAAGAACAGAATAAACACAAGAGCTCTCACTAGACAAATGGCTGCACAACTGACACCCGGAGGTGCCACAGCAAGAGCCACACCGACTGAGAGTGAGCAGGATGGCGACCTGAACTCACTGCCCAGGATGAAAGACAACAAGAGAAAGCAATCTATCGCGAACAGGAAGCATCGCAGAGAGGGGATGAACTAAGGCTATCAATACTGAAGTTAATGGAGACGCCTACCAGTGAAGAAAACCTCATCGTGAACGTCCAAAGCCTCCTTGGGAGCCATGGAGCAGCGATCGAGGCCCCAGAGCTGATTCAAGGAACCAACACTCCGGTAAGGGACAGGCCAGCTCAGTCGGACGATCCGGACCTAGCCGAATCCATTTTTGCGCCCTTTTCCCGGTGGCCATCTTGGAATGGCCAACAACCAATGGGGAGCTGGGATTCAAACTCAATGGCACAAAACATCCAGAGCCCCAAAACAAACGGGGAACATCCTGAAGACAACTGTGAGGAACGAATCCAAAGCAACAGGAGCTCGCCTACCGAGTTCGAGATAGCCGCAAAGAAACTTCCGAAAGCCAGAGGAACATCAGAGTGACCATCGGCACCGAAGCACCGACCCTGTCACTCCCCAGAAAAGCAACACACTTCCGTGACGAGCACAGGACATCGACCGCCTACAGATTGACCCCACGGCAGGACTCAAACTCACCACCCCTCCTACTACCGGCACGAGACCCGAGGGAAGAAAACCAAGCCAGCTACTTACCTACTCTACGACCTCCTCCGGGCTTCTCTGCTCACCCAGGGACCAGCATCCGTGGATCGAGACCCGCTGCCGCCACCGCCGCCGAGCCGCCGGACTTTGGAAGTCCTCGGTCAACTACCACAATGCCCCCGCGCCTTCTACCAATGTTCGCCGGGGATCCAGCTGCCCAGCAACAGTTTCCGACGCCCAGCGTGGAGTCCAGATGTGCCAGGGGTGAGTCCAACCTCCCCCTGGCAAGCCTGGGCCTAGGCCTAGGAGCCGCGGCCACGAGCTCCTCACCCGACAACTTCCAGCGCGAATTTTTTTTTTAATTTGATTTATATGCCACCCTTCTCCGGAGACTCAGGGCGGCTTACAATGTACTAAGCAATAGCCTTCATCCTTTTGTATATTTATACAAAGTCAGCTTATTGCCCCCACAACTGGGTCCTCAATTTACCTACCTTAGAAAGGATGGAAGGCTGAGTCAACCTTGAGCCTGGCGAGATTCGAACCTGCAGTAATTGTAGGCAGCTGGTCTTAATAACAGGGTGCTTTAGACCACTGTACTACCAAGGCTCTTGGTAATGAGCTTTGCGCATGCTAAGTCTTCACCTGTAGGGAAAGAAGAAAAAAAAGTGACTAGCAGTTTTTTTAACATAAACTCAAGCATCCCATTACCATATTGTGAATTCACTCACATCCAGGACCATGGACAGCTGCCCTCAGTAAGTAATTACTCAAATAATTCTGGAACATTACCTGTTAACTTTCCTAAACTACAGGTAGTAGTTTAGTCTTTTAGAATGGAGTCAGCAATTGCAAATAATATTTATGAAAGAAAACATACTTTTCCTAATTTCAAAACCACCCCAGAAACCTTGGACATTTAAGTAAGTAAGTAAGTAAGTAAGTAAGTAAGTAAGTAAGTAAGTAAGTAAGTAAGTAAATAAATAAATAAATAAATAAATAAATAAATAAATAAATAAATAAATAATTTTATTTCTATACCGCCCTTCTCCCGAAGGACTCAGGGCGGTGTACAGCCTATTAAAAACACAAAGACAAACATCAGTTAAAAAATAATTAAAATTATTACATAATTTTGGCTCAGATTTAAAACCCCAAAATTTAAAACCCAATTTAAAAATTATTACATTGATAGCCCGGCTTGGCGGAACAGCAGGATCTTGAGGGCACAGCGAAATGCACAGAAATTGAAATTGAAATTGAAATTGAATTTGAAATTGACTGTATCCATCACAGGGTTTTTTGTATATTGTTAACCAGCATCTCACCCACTATGTATCCAAGCATAGGTAATCACATGACGGTACACGAGGTCATGCAAAAACTTTATAGCCTGTTTTACAGTAGAAGTAGAGCCACCACTACAAAGATATCCAGGGATTTTCACTCTGCCAGGCTCAGGCCAGGGGTTCCCATGAGCGAGCACCTGTTGAAGCTTAATGGTACCAGGGCTGAATTAATGCAAAGGGGGGAAGCAATCACCGAAGAGAGTAAGATGAGCATAGTCATAAACTCCTTAGACAGTAGCTGGGACAACTTTGTGACACAGCTAGACAGTCTCAGTCTAGAACATTTATCCTTAGACACACTCACCAATCGCCTAATTGCAGAAGATAACCTAAGGAGGGACCACCATCTATCCAGGAGAGATCCAAGACCTACCAAGAGGGTTGAGTTCCAGGATAGGGCAAAGGGTACTCCAGAATGTTTTTCTTGTGGTTCCAAGAACCATTTAAAAAGGGATTGCCCCAGAAACAATAGGGACAGGGGATACAATGATCGCAGAGGGAGACAATCACCAGACCGCAGGCCCTTTAGGGAACAAGGGCGTGGGTGGTCTCCCAACCCCAGACGAAACAGTGAGCGTAGGGACAGTTCCAGGGACAGTAACCCAGGGTCCATGTACGGTTTCAGATATGGGAAGCCAAACTCCAAACAAAAAATAAGCGAGAACATGTGGCTCTTAAACTCAGGAGCCACTAACCACACCACACATAACTCAAATTTATTCATTTCCCTCATAGAGACAGATTTTGAGATCAGAGTGGCCAACCAGAGCATTCCAAGGTAATAGGAAAGGGAAGTGTGCATATCCCAGGAATAGGAGAAATAGAGGGGGTGTTATATGTGCCAGAAATACCCTATAATGTGCTAGCCACCACAAAACTTACAATAGACACAAACACCTAAATAATGTTCAAAGAAGGCAGAGTATACTTATCCAATCAACAGAAAAAGGTTGGGAAGGTAACCATACACGACGGTCTACCTTACTTTACACCTAACGAGAGTAACAAAGGGAGTGTAAACATAAGCACTGTCAATGAGAAAAAGGGAAACACAGAAACAGGAGGGATACACCAGAGGGAAACCAATTGTATGTCACCAGGTAAAAACACGGTATCTATGGGAAAGCCCATCCATGATAATTGTGCCCACCTTCTCCATAGAAGGCTAGGGCATATCAGTTTCCCAGTTGTTAAGAAAATGTTGGAATGTACCGAGTGTTTAAAAGTAAAAGATTGTGAGAATTATTTAGAGTGTTCCGCTTGTAAGTGCTCAAAAATTAAGGTCAAAGCGAGGCCCAAGAAATCAGAGCTCTGACTACTGACTCTACCTTTCAACTAGTACACATTGACCTAGTGGGGCCATTGAAGCCATCCATTAGGCATAGAAAAAGATTTTTTCTAACCATTGTGGACAATTATAGTAGATATGGTTATGTATATTCACTCAGAAATAAAAATGAAACATTCCAAAAATTCAAAGAATTCTATAGAAGAGTGGAACTACAACATGGCACCAAAATCAAGCAGATAATGACTGACCGAGGTACAGAATTCATGGCCAGAGACTTTACAAAATGGTTAAGGGAAAGGGGCATATTGCATTTTTTTTTTTAAATTTGATTTATATGCCGCCCTTCTCCGGAGACTCAGGGCGGCTTACAATGCGTTAAGCAATAGCCTTCATTCTTTTGTATATTTTATACAAAGTCAGCTTATTGCCCCCACAGAAAACCTAACCTAGCTCACCTGCATATATTTGGTGTCCCAGCGGACGTTCATATCCCCAGACAATTAAGAAAGAAAGGAGAAAAGATATCCAAAAGACTAAGATTCATGTGTTCTGTCCCCGTCTCACACACGCACGCACACAAACAGACAGCCCGGGGTTAAATAAACTGGCAGACAACCAATTCTTCCGATAAGAAGCTTGGCAGCAATCCAGTAGCTGCTTGCCAAGAACTTTACTCATAAAACAAAATACACACAGTCAAGAATTGTCCAGTTCGTAAAATAAATCCAAGGCCGATAATGTTGTTTCCAAAGATGCAATGTGACTCGATAGTAGTTAGTTTTGTCTGTCACAGAGTCTGAATGGCCACCTCACCCCCTTTTATACCCTGTGGGGTGTGGTCCAGTGACTCACACCCCACAGAGTTTAATCTCTGGCATGCCTTTTCTTCTGTTGCGCGCGCTTATCTCTGCAACGCTGCCGAGGATCCAGCCAAGACTCATTTCCCTCATCACTGTCCACCTGTGGCTGCATGGATGTGCTTGGCCCTGGCCCTATCTCTTGCCCTTCGGCGGACACCGAAGGCATTGCCAGAGAGGAGGGTCCTGGAGAGGGAGGCCTTGCCAACTCCTCTCCTTCACTCTCGGAGTCCTCTCCTGCCGATGACACAGGCTCAGGTAACGGAGCCACAACATCATGGGGTATGAACCAGGAACAAAAGGTTTCAGGTTTGTGGATTGCAATAACAAGTTTATTGTGTCTAGATCTGCGGACTTTCATGAACATTCAAATTGGTCAAGGCTTCATTCCAACGACATTTCTCTTGGCGGGGATACGCACTCACATAAACAAAAGGATGAGGAACCAACCACTGAAAAAGAAAAAGAAACCAAAACACACAGGCCCAAACACCACGAACTAAGGGCTGAGGAATGGAAGGAAGGGTATCCCACTT
This sequence comes from Pituophis catenifer annectens, assembly GCF_029215685.1. Taxonomy (NCBI): domain Eukaryota; kingdom Metazoa; phylum Chordata; class Lepidosauria; order Squamata; family Colubridae; genus Pituophis; species Pituophis catenifer. The sequence goes on from NW_027256881.1 coordinate 179,216,363, forward strand.
TGAAGTTAGTTAGCCTCACTAACAAAGAAGCCTAGTATCTGCATGAAACAGACACGCCTCCTGACAGACCAATCAGAATGAATAGAAACAAAATACCAAAGAGACTTGAGGATTATGTCATGTCTATACATACAGGCAATATCACACCAGGTTCCTATGAAGAGATACTCGACCTTCCCCAGGAAGAGAAAGAAAAATGGAAACAAGCCATAGAAAGAGAAATGGAGAGTCTTAGGAACCTGCGAGTATACTCTCCAGCTCAAGTACCAGAAAACAAAAAAACCAATAGGGACCAAGTGGGTGTTCAAGGTCAAGATGCTAGAAAACAATAAAGTATTGTACAAAGTGAGGCTAGTCGCACAAGGCTTCTCCCAGAAGCACCCAGAGGACTACACAGACACCTACTCGCCCACGGTCAGGGCTGAGAGTGTCAAGAGTGCCCTAGTAATAGCCACCATCCTGGGACTAGAACTATTTCAATTCGATGTGCAAACTGCATATCTTCATGCAGAATTGGATAAGGAAATTTACGTCAAGGCCCCACCAGGATACAATGAAGGAAAAAACAACATGTGGCTTCTGAATAAAAGTTTATATGGACTCAAGCAGTCAGGCAAAAAGTGGTACGATTGTCTAGCCAAGACCCTCAACTCTATGGGCTTCACCGCCACTTCAGCAGATAAATGCTTCTTCATAAAGAGAGAAAAAGAATCATTTGAAGGCATCCTTGTCTATGTGGATGATACATAGGAAAGCAAAAAACCAAATGTGACAAGTTTGCTGCTGAATTAGGGAATCATTTTTCATTAAAATCACTAGGGAAAACAGACAAATACTTAGGGGTCCAAGTGACCAAAACTGACAAAAGTTTCCGACTCTCGCAAAAAGAAAAAAATCATAGAGCTATTATCAAAATGTAATATGTCAGAGGCAAAACCCAGTGAGACCCCCATGCAACCAGATTTTCTAAAAAATATGTACAATGAAGCTGAACCCTTCATTGACAACAAACTGTACAGGTCTACCATAGGTTCACTACTGTACATAGTTAATTGGACAAGACCAGACATCGCTTTAGCTGTCAACCTACTATCTAGACACGTGAGTAAGCCTACAACTCTACACTGGGATGCCATCAAAAGGTTACTCAGGTACCTAAAATGCAGTATTAATGCCCACTTATACCTTGAACCAGACCTATCCATGAAACCAAAGTTAACCTGTTATACAGACGCTGACTGGACGGGAGATATCAAAAGTAGGAAAAGCACTTCTGGGTACATACTTTTCCTCAACAACAGCCCTATACATTGGTACACAGGGAAGCAAAAACTAGTAGCCACCTCTACCACTGAGGCAGAATTTGTCTGCTTGTCTAAAGCCGCAAATAACCTAATATGGTTTGATGACTTACTCAGTGATATTTGGACTGAACCATCATACCCAATAATTATCCATGAGGATAATAAAGCAGCCATAGAAATATCAAAGGCTGATGCCGTGGGACAGAGATCAAGGCACATCGACATTAAGTGTAAAAATGTTAGACAATTCTCAGAGATTGGTTTTATTAAGGCCATACACTGTGACACTGAAGAGCAAACAGCAGATATACTTACCAAACCTTTACCTCACAAACAACAGGCATACCTCACGTCAAAAATATGTGTCTATATGTAAACCAAATAATTTTATGTATGTAACATGTATGTATGTGAATATCATGTACCTGCCATCAGTTAGACATTTAGAGGGGGTTTTGTCAAGTTAAATGTCTAACCCATTCGTATCACATCCCCTCATAGTCCTGCAAGGGTTAATATAACCACATATCCCATCATTCCACCTTACCTCTGACTCCTCCCCCTGGGTATAAGAGGTCCCACCACGAGGCCATCCAGCAGTTCCAGATGTGCACCTGTAAGAGAGAGACAAAGGTCAGTGGTTATCAACTGAATGGGCCTAGGACTAGTTCAGGCCTGCAATAAAGAAATTAAAAGAAGATATACTTGTGTCTTATGAGCTATTGGGTTAGATCCATCATCCTCACAAGGGGGATATCTTCACCAGTTTCCACCTCAACTTACATGGCTGTATGTATGTTGTATGTATGTATCAGGGGTGAGTTCTACTTACCTTTACTACCGGTTTGCAACGGGATCACTTCTGCGCATGCACAGATCACTGATGACGACATCTGGGGTGGTGGGCGGGGCCTCCCGCCGGTTTTACTAGCGGTTCTTGCGAACTGGTCCGAACCAAGGGCAACCCACCACTGGTATGTATGTATGTACGTATATTGTTTTGTTCTGGCTCTGCTCACTATATACATTTATGTGTTGGCAACCATAAATGGCAAGTAGAGAAATTGGGCAATGCATAGAATTTTATTAGTATTTCTAACCTATTTTCAGTATAATCTTTATTTCGGGAATGGGTCTTTTTAAATTTTGTGTTGTCTTCCTTTTAGATAAACACTGCATTATCTTCCATTTTGAACAGTCCTTACTTCAGACTAATTTCCCTTCATATAAGCAATTACGTTTGTAGAGCAGGTGCCATTTCTGAAAGCACACTGCTACTTTCATTGTTCACTTCAATCATCTATTCTTTGTGATGGCTATTCCACTGGATTTGCTTTCCTTTGCTTGCCAATTATCAATATAAAACTTTAAGCTGATGCTGAAAATAATGCCAGTACTTTTTAGCAAATGGGTATTTTGAAACTGGTTACTCCTACATAATACTGTTTTGTGAGAACATCTTTAACATGCACTCAAAATCCTGAGCAGTGTGTCACTGATGGGAAGAGAGAAGTAACAAGTTTACCCTTCCTCCCAATAACCTGCTTGCAGGTGATTTGTTTTCTCATCCTGGAAAATCAGTGATTTTGATTAGTTGTTAGGAAATTGGTGGGATCATGTGATCCTGAAATGGCAACCAAGACAATAACTAACCCCCAGAGGGAAAAAGATATGCCAGGCACTACTGTGGTTTCCAGCTGCTCGACTTGAATGAAGTGCTAAAGGCCATCTGCTCTGAAAGACTTAAAACAACCTGGGTCAACACAGCAGTTTTGAATAAAGCTTGAAAACACAAAGGAGGAGGAGGAGGAGGAGGAGGAGGAGGAGGAGGAGGAGGAGGAGGAGGAGGAGGAGGAGGAGGAGGAGGAGGAGGAAATGATCATCTGTTCCTGAATCATGGAGTGGCCCTTCCTGGCAATGAGCCAAGCAAAAAGGGAAGATCTTCGCTAAATAATTCTCCCCAATATTATGCCACAAGAGTTCTCATGTAAAGTTGCAACCAAGCCAGAGTGCACAGGGGCAGCATTTTTAGATTGGCCATCAGGGGGATTTCAAATGGTCCAGCAAGTCTGCTGTGGGACTTGCCTCTCTTATCTGGTCACTGGACTTCTTACCTTCAGCTGTGACTAAGAGACTAAATATCTCAATTGTGCAGTCTATTTAATTTCGTTGCTGTTTAAGGATAAGAATATTGATCTCATGTAAGGTTGAACGCAGGAGGTCAATATTACTTGTGGTGAGAGAAAGCAGAGCTTCTCCCAGCCACGTGAATAATATTATCTCTGATATTCTCCTCACCACACAGGATGTTGGTCCTTTCTTGGTTTTCTGACAGTAGGAGACCATAGGTAGGCAGGGGAAGGACAACAGGAACTCATCAAACATTTCCTGTTCCTGAAAGTAACCTGTGTTACATTTTGTGAAAACAGCAACAGTGTGGGCCCTTTTACTAAAACTTTTATTAAAAATTTGTGGGCGCTGCATTCTTTATATTGCCATCTTTTCCTCCTGTTTCAAAGAAAGGCGGACACCATAGTACTACTGACCCTGTGTGCATGAACTGCTAGAGATATGCAAACCAACTTACAGTATTATAAGCTCAAACAGGACGCAAGAAGATAACTCTGCTATTCATATATTCTTCTGAAACTTGGAATCTTCAACTACGTATTGAATGGTTGGGACTTCCAAGTATCCTTTATAGAAGTATTGTCATCATAAAAGTTTTTTAAAAATAATTTTTATATAATTTGCATGCTCCCCCCTCTACTCCCACTCTCTGGATTCCTTGGACCCATTAGGTAAGGAGTAGTATCATATGCAACAAAATCCAAGCATATATGTAGTCTTCAGCTTACAACCATTTCTTTAGTGACCATTCGAAGTTACAACGGCACTGAAAAAAGTGACTTGCGACCATTTTTCGCACTTATGAATATAGCAGCATCCCGTGGTCATGTGATCAAAATTTAGACAGTTGGCCATTGGTTCATATTTATGATGGTTGTAGTGTCCCAGGGTCATGTGATCACCTTTTGCGACCTTCTAACAAGCAAAGTCAGTGGGGAAACCAGATTCACTTAACAGCTGTGGCAAGAAAAGTCGTAAAATGGGACAAAATTCTCTTAATAACTGTCTTGCTTAGCAAGGAAAATTTTGGGCTCAATTGTGGTCGTAACTTAAGGACTACCTGTAACTGTCCCTGCCAGCTGGTTCCTCCTCTCTGGCCGGGCTAAATATGTCTTCATATGAGACTGCCTCGGGTCAGTTTGCTGATGCTTCTCATTCAACCATATTCCCTCTCACATTTACAGAGGTGAGTGTTGCTAGTTTGGTTATCCTGGTTAGGCCCATATATAAGAGACTGTAGGCTTTCTTGTAATAGTAATATTTATTTCTTTTCTTTCTCAGGAACACAATTAGACAAGCGCTAATCTGGGAGGAACAAGAACTTATATACAGAGAAGGCGGGGCTAATGGTAAGTACTAACCAATGGTAAGTGACACAATGACATCACATAATGACATATAAACAAGCACACATATTTACAGATATCAGGTTAGGTATTTTCATCTGTAACAAATCCCCCTCTAAAATACCTAACTAATGGTGGGTTATTAAGATTATATATGCACATCAAGTTTGGAAGTCAAATACATATGTTGTTTGGTTGGCAATGGCTTAGTGAGGATATCAGCAATTTGTTCACTAGTATCGCAATGGACAGCTTTAATAAATCCTATACTTGACAGTTGTCTTACATGTTTATATTTTATATCGATATGTCGAGATCGTTGACCTATTGCTTCGGAAGCTGATATATCAATTGCTGCCTTATTGTCCTCATTGATAATAATTGGATAAACAGGTTCATCCCACACATTGGTTAACAAGTCATCGAACCAAGTTAGATTGTTGACCGCTTTGGATAAACAAACATATTCGGCTTCCGCTGTGGAAGTGGCAATTAAATTCTGTTTGCCTGTGTACCAGTGCACCGCACAGCCATTTATAAGAAAAACATATCCAGAAGTACTTTTTCTGGTTTTTGAATCAGTAGCCCAATCAGCATCAGCGTAGCAGGTCAAAGTTGGTTTTTCAGAAATGAATGGTTCTAAGAATAAGCACATATCAATGCTAGACTTTAGATATTTTAGAATCCTCTTAATTCCTTCCCAGTGGTATGAGTTAGGATTGCTTACATGTCTTGACAACAAATTTACAGCAAGGGTGATATCAGGCCTGGTCCAATTAGATATGTATAATAAGGACCCAATAATTGATCGATATAACGTGTTATCCTTGAATGGTTCGTACTCATTATACACATTCCTATAAAAATCAGTTGATATAGGAGTATCACAAATTTTTGAATTAATTAAGTTACATTTTTGTATGAGTTCCATAATCTTGTCTTTCTGAGATAATTTGAACCCCTTATCTGTTTTGTCAATTTGGACTCCTAGATACTTATTTACCTTTCCTAATATTTTTAAGTTGAAATTTTTGCCTAGTTGTTCAGCGAAATTATCACATTTAATTTTGTCGTGTCCAAAATACAATATATCATCAACATAAATCAAAACATATTCAATAGAATCATTATTTTTTTTTGTGAAAAAACAAAAATCAGATGAAGTAGCTACAAAACCCATATTTTTAAGTATCTTTGATAAGCACTCATACCACCGCTTACCGGACTGTTTTAGTCCATAAAGGCTCTTGTTTAATAGCCAAATTTCTCCCTTTTTTGTATCCTTTCCTGGGGGTGCTTTCACATAAATTTCTTTATCTAGATCAGCGTGCAGATAGGCTGTCTGCACGTCAAATTGATATACTTCCAGATTTAAGATAGAAGCTAACACTAGTGCTGTTTTCACGCTTTCTGATCTAACGGTTGGGGAGTAAGTGTCTTCATAGTCATCCGGAAATCTTTGGGCAAAGCCTTGAGCCACCAACCTGGCTTTGTATAGGAATTTACCATCCTCTAGCTCCTTGATTTTATAGATCCACCTAGTGCCAATAGGGGATTTCTCAGTGGGCAGGTCTGTTGGTGTATATACATTTAGTTCTCTCAAACTGTCCATCTCTTTTTTCATTGCTTCCTCCCACTTACTTTTTTCTTCTAGGGGTAGCTTAAGTATGTCATCATATGTGTTAGGAGTCAGGTGTTTAGCTTGGATAGACAGTACGTAATCATCTAATCTTTTAGGAATTATGCCCCTATTGGATCTAATGGGCCTATTCTGGGGATGTTCATCGCTATGCATATACTTAGCTTCTTTTTCGGTTAATTGATCTACTTTCAAAGTGGGGTGTCCTTTTTTCCATTCATCATTAACTATTACTGGGCATTTGATTCTGTTAGTAGATGTGGATTTGGGGTTCGTATCTGATGTGTGATGTTTTGCGTGCGTGTGTGTAATATTTTTTGATTCTGGGTAAATTTCATTGAGATGTAATTTTGACCAGTTCATGTGTTCATGAAACACGGCAGATCTGGATACAATGAAGTGATTATTTTTATCAATGAAGCGATATCCCTTGGTTCCTGATTCGTACCCCATAAATATCAGTCTTTTGGATACTTTCTCTCCTTTGCGCCTTAACTGTGAGGGCACATATACATCAGCAGATACACCAAATACGTGTAAATGCCCAATTTTTGGTTTCCTTCCATACATGAGTTCGTATGGGGTCTTATTGATTGTACTGGACCATAAGCGATTTATAGTGTAATTGGAATAATTAAGGGCTTCAGCCCAGAATGACTGGTTTAAACCAGCATCATCTAACACACATTTAACCATGGTTTGTAGCAAACCATTCTTCCTTTCAGAGACTCCATTTTGGAATGGGGAAAATGGACAAGATTTAAAGTGCAATATTCCTTGTGATTTTAGCCAAATTGAAAATTCGTTGGATAGGAATTCCGACCCCCTGTCAGTCATTATTTGTTTGATTTTGGTATTGTGTTGTGTTTCTACCATTTTAAAGAACTCCTTAAATTTTTTGAAAACCTCACTTTTGTGGTTAAGGGTGTATACAAAACCAAATCTACTATAGTCATCGACTATGGTCAGGAAGTATCTTTTTTTGTATTTAATTGAAGGTTTTAATGGGCCTACTACATCCATATGAATTAGTTGAAAGGTTGATTGTGTGGTGCGAGTGGCTTTTTTGGGTTTTGGCTTGTTTTTAATTTTGGAAGAATTGCACACAGAGCATTCTAAGTAATTTTTACAGTTCTTTATCTTTAAATCTTCGGAACACTCTAACATTTTTCGTATGACTGGAAAGCTCGCGTGTCCTAGCTTTCTGTGGAGTAAGTGACTACAATTATCGTGAATAGGTTTTCCATTGTTTAAATTTTCAGACATATTAGTATCAGTGTTTGATGCATTCTTATCATTATTTTCATCATGGCTATCTGAATTTGGTTTTTCGTTTCTTAATTGATAGTTTGCATAGACTAGTTCGTTATCTTGTGGCAGTAGGTATGTTAGTCCATCATTTGTAAATAGTTTACCTATGTTTCTGTTGTTCTTAGTCATGAATACCTTTCCACCTCTGAAAGTGGTTTCTATTGCATTGTCTATGCTTAACTTTAGGGTTGCCAATATGTTATTTGGAATTTCGGGCACAAATAGTACCCCCTCTATTTTTCCTATACCTTTTATATGCGTGTCTCCTATTCCTCTCACTAGGACTCTATTTTGGTTTGCTACTTTAATATAATATTTCTTTTCAGTGAAGTTACTTAATATTTCTCTATTATGAGTTGTATGGCATGTGGCTCCTGAATCTATGAGCCAGGTGTTGAGTGAATCAGATATCAAAGTGTTATTATTTCTTATTCCATATAGTGATCCTTTCTTATTTTCTCTAGGGTTATTTCTGTAAGTTTGTCTTTCTCTAGAGTGTGGTGATTCTCTTCTCTTATACCTGTAATCTGGGGAGGTTCTGTCTAAAAAGTGTATTCTTCTATCCTTGTGTTTATATGAGTCACTGTATCCTATATTCTTGGGGCAGTCTCTACTCTGATGTCTTTCAGATCCACATGTGAGACATTCATGTGGGTATCTGTCTCTGGCCCTGAAATCAGTCCTTCTTTGATTTCTACCTTCTCTTTGTTGTGTATATCGCTCTCTTCTAAGTCTATCTTCAGTAATAAGCTTATTGGTAAGGTTTTCTAAAGTAATTTGCTCTATACTTAGGTTATCTATTAGTGTAATGTAGTTATCCCAGCTGTGATCTAGTGAGTTAATTATAATGCTTTTCATGGTGTTGTCAGAAATGGTTTCTCCCCTTTGAATAAGGTCTGCTCTTACAGCGTTTAAATTCAAGATATGCTCACTCATGGATGTATCATGTTTTAGTTTGGCAGAATAGAATTCCCTAGAGATTTTTGTGGTAGTGGCTACATTTTTGCTATAGAACAGTCTGAATAATTTTTGATATACTTCAAATACAGTTAAATTATGCTCTATACTGGGGAGTATACTTGGGGAAATAGAAACAATTAACATATAGTATGCTTTGTGGTGGAGGCAGTCTATTTCATAGGTCCAAGGCTTATTTGGTGGGTTATCAATAAAAAATAAAACATTTTCTTTCATATATACAATCTGTAAACACTGATCCCATTCCATTAAGTTGCTTCCATCTAATTTCAATTTTATAAAGTCTGGAGGTATTGTCCCTGAGTGTAGTGAGGTGTTATTCATGTTTAGTAGCTGTCCATGATTTAAGACCTTAGCATACTCACAATAAGGCCTGGGTATGGTAGATGTATGTCTGTATTTACTTATCTCTATGTTGCGCTGACTTGTATTTATGTTTCCTTCTTCTTTCTTTGCAGGCTCGTTCTGGGCATGCTCAGTCCTCATTTTTCTCCAGCAGTCGATGAGGGAGGTTCCTGTGTCTGCAGCTCCTGGGGTGAAGTCCCAGACGGCCTTCTGTTGCTCTGCTTTGTTTCCGGAGGGCCTCTGGTGACTGAAGAATGCCTGGGGTGCTGCTCTGCTCATCGGGGAGTCTTCTCTGAGGTCGTCAGTAAGTGGAGCTTGAGGCGGGCCGCCATTGCCAATGGAGCCGGGTTGTTCAGGGAGCTGCTCTTCAGTAGGTAAGTATGATTGCCAGCTTGTCTTTCTTCGGGTGGCTAGGCCTTTCTTTAGACAGTCTATTTCTTTTTGGCCTTTGGTAGATGGTAGTTTAGAATTTTCTATTTCATTTTCTGGTTGTTTGTTTGGTATTGTTAGTTTAGTCCCGAGTGCTGCAGTTAGCACCTGTATAGCATTGTCTATTTCTACTTCAGTAGGTTGAGCTTTGTTTTGTTTAAATAATTGTTTTTTATTTGTTTTTGGACTCGGGTAATCATCTTCTTGGTAGGTTTTGTTTTTTATTTCGTAGTTTGAGGTTTGGAATTCTTTTAGTAATTGGTCAGGCATTTTAGAGGTATTAGGTGGGTAAGATGGCTGCCATGAAAAAGGCGGGAAGCTGTCGCCATCTTTGGTGTCATTTTTGAAGTCAGGGGTTGAATTTCTTACCTTGCAGTTTTCTTGTTTGTTATTTTCGTTATCTGCTGCTGTTCCGTGGTCGTTTATTATGCTGCGGATTTTCACAAGCAGATTTGATTCAGCTGTAGTTGTTTCTATTAATTCTAGTATTTTTCTTTTTACCTCATCTTCTTTGTTTGGTGTTAGCAGTTCATTTTCTTGTAATTGCGTTTGTTTCTTAATATTTTCAAGTGGTGTATATTTGTCAGGAGTTAGTTGAGCTGCCATTCTTTTCGTTATGTATCTGGTGGCAGGTCTTCTTTTGTCGTTATGTGAGTCTTGCATCTTTATGTTCGGTTGGGCCTACCAAACCATCCTCTTGCTACCAATTTGTTGCTAGTTTGGTTATCCTGGTTAGGCCCATATATAAGAGACTGTAGGCTTTCTTGTAATAGTAATATTTATTTCTTTTCTTTCTCAGGAACACAATTAGACAAGCGCTAATCTGGGAGGAACAAGAACTTATATACAGAGAAGGCGGGGCTAATGGTAAGTACTAACCAATGGTAAGTGACACAATGACATCACATAATGACATATAAACAAGCACACATATTTACAGATATCAGGTTAGGTATTTTCATCTGTAACAGTGAGATTTTTGAGATTAATAAGAAATACCCCTATTGTGCTTGTGATTTACAAAATGACTTTCAACCTCCTACTTCCCTTCTTTATTCTACACAACAAAACATTCGGGTTATTTGCAGCCCAAGCCCTGTTTTAAGCTGAAATGACATCTTTGCATTCAGACAGCTTGTTTCACCTCCATTTTTCCAAAGGTAACAATTTTTTTGGTAGTCTTTTGGGGCTCATCTTGTGAAGAGCTCTCTATCCCCAGGCTAATGGACACCATTAGGATTTCATTGAAGCATCAGACCAGATAAAGACTTCTCCTAAGAAACCATATGAGATCAGGTATATTCCTTTGAGCAATCGCTTAGCTCCTGGCTCTTTCACTAGATACCTGAGAAAATAACTTTCTTGTAAATCAAAAAATAATGTCTTCTGCCTCACTCACAGACACTCCTCCTAAACATCAATGTTAGAAGACTAGATGAACCCCTGCCCCCCCCTCCCAAAATGTATCATGGAGCTTGTTTAGCTGGCAGCAGTTGTTAATCAGGTGTCCCCAATGGGATATAATGGCATTAACCATGGACTTTCTGGGGAGAGACTTGGATTTACATTTTCAGGCAGTTCTTTAGATATCTTGGCGCTTATTGCTACCTTTTGTCTAATCTATATTGCACGTTTACTAAATAAACTGAGATGTGGGAAGAATTATAACCATCCTGAATTCTTTGGAGGAAACAAGAGAGATAAATATTATAAGGTCATAGTGGCTAGAGTGATAGATTTGAAATGGGGAAAGAGAGTCCCCCTCCCCCCATTCTGAGGACATTTCCCCACCAGTGCTGTGCTGTGCACTACCATAGCAACATGCACCATAGCAACATGGAACCGGGAAAAGGGTCAGTTGCAATTTGCTCACATGTAAGATTTCAGTGTTCTTGTTTACATTTTTTACAGTCTCCATTTTCACACATACTTTCTTTTCATCGCAGTCTCTCATGCTTATTTATTTTGTAATTCACTAAACTTTTCTCTGGAAATTTGCTCAGTGCAATAGGCTGAGGGATTTTTGTTAGTCCATGACTGATTGTCACAGTGTGGGGTAATGACTGGATAACATTCTTTGTACTTTCTTGCTGGTCCCCCAGTAAGAGAGAGAAAAAGAGGAAGGGGGGAGGGGAGGGGAGGGGAGTGGGGGGAGACAACAGGAACCCTGGCAAAATTACAATGTTCTCTATATTTTCCACTCCCTTCTAGCATGGACAGGAATTAGAACAGACACCAATCCATTTAAAATTGCTTTATTGAGAGGTAGAAGCAATGGTAGGGTTAAAAACTACCAAGGATGCCCTAATCAGGGCTATTCTGTTTTAACTGGAACTGTGCAAAGAAGTATGGGGGAAAGAATGAATTTTAGCTGTTTGCCAGAAGAACAGCAGTGCCTTTCCTTTAAGTTTTAAGTATTGCTTAACGCATTGTAAGCCGCCCTGAGTCTCCGGAGAAGGGCGGCATATAAATCAAATTTAAAAAAAAAAAAAGTGTGTTAAATTCTTAGCTCTATGTTACTGTTAATCTAATTTACAAAATGCCAGTTAGTTCCTTTGAAAACGTTCAGCTATATGCTATACTAATACATTTCTTACTACCTTTTTTATACTAGCCAGTTTGGTGTGGTAGTTAAGGCACCAAGCTAGAAAAACCGGGAATTCTGGTCCCGCTTTAGGCATGAAGCCAGCTGGGTGAGCTTGGGCCATTCTCTCTCTTCTAGCCCTAGAAAGGAGGCAAGGGCAAACTACTAATAAAACTGCCACGAAAACTGCAGGGTTAAGGTTTTCCAGGCAGTCAGCAGAAGTCAGTTACTTGAAAGTATGTGCGTGCGTGCACGCACGCACGCACACATATACACCACACAATCCAAAGTTCACTGACTGGCATTGCTATAACGAAAGTGATACAACAAAGCTTACTTTTTTTTTGTTATTTCCTCCCTTGTCTACCCAACATCTTGTACACATCTTTGTTTGGAAAGTAAGCAGTGGGTTCAAAGCTCTGAGAATTTGAGGGGATGGTTAACTTCATTTTCCAGTTCTAATATAATCTTTTTGCCTTTGGAGCCTAGGATAATGTAGTCAATCAACCTTCCATGCCTAATAGTGTCAGTGTGCTCTTGGGTTAAGTTTCTCAATATAATCATAAAATTCCCTTGCTTCATAAACATATTCCCTTTAGAACCCTTTAAAACACGATCCCCTACCTTTCTGGCACCAGAGGCTGGTTTCGTGGAAGACAATTTTTCCACAGACCAGGAGGAGCAGGAATGGTTTTGCGCGGGATCTAGATCCCGCACATGTGCAGATGAAGCTTTGCTTGCACGGCCTGGTTCATAACAGGCCACGGACCGGGACCGATCTGGAGCCCAGGAGTTGAGGACCCCTGTTCTAGAACCGCAAGACATTCTTTCTCCTTCCTTCACCCACTTGCTACAATTCTATAAGCTCTTCTATAGCTATAAGAACATACTTGCATAATTCAGCAACACTCAACTATATCAGGCAGGCTCCAAGGGTGGGGGGACCACATGTCCCATTATAAGCCCATGATACTACACTCAGTATACCAGGAAAATCAAAGAGATGGTTAAATTCTATGATCATCAGTGACACACACTTGTAAAATGTTCATAATGTTGAAATGAGAACAAATGTTGAAGTGAAATTCCATGAATTTTATACAGATATTTGGCCCCCAAAAATAGAATTTAGGGGTGTTGAGAGGACTTCGTTCTCTGCTTTATATCATCTCAGCAATACTGACATCTGACTCACTGCTGTAACACCACCAAGTGCCAGGGATGGAGATAAATTCCCCCCTCCCCTTCCTCTATCTAGCTGCAACAAAATGAAAATGTTAATGGAAGAGAGGGAGGGGGAGAGGATTGAAGAAAACCAAGCTACGGAAGAGCTCATGGAGCAGGGGAAAGGAAGACCATAAAACTCTCCTCCTTTTTAAATTGCTAAATTCATGATTGGACAGAATACAAGAGTCTTTTCTGACCAAAAAAAAATATGCCATATGTGCTTGTTTTGATACACCACACAAACCACAGCTCTTCCTCTCCTGGTAACATTGCATAAAGCTCTGATTCCACTCATAAAATTATCATAATTTGGACTTGCTATGCAGAAGAAGAAGAAGAAGCTATCACTGTGTGGAGAATCTCTCTTTTCATTACTCTTTTCATCAAGTATAGTACCTATATATGGAGATAGCTTCTGAAAGGAAGGTACAGATGTTCTTTTCAGGGACTGCTGTTGGTATATTGCTTTCTGCTGCCCCCTAGAGGCTCAGGGTTTCTATGTTTTATTTTCTCTCTAACGCAGAACTAATTTCTGGCAAGAATTAAACGTGGTGTGCCAAATTCAGCAGTGTGAGGTTTACTGACTATAGAGGAGGATAAGTTTCAGGAAAGGCACAGCAGGTTAATTTATGTAATTCCAGTCCTTTGCTTCCAGTCAGAAGCAAAGAATACCCGTTGAGACTAATTGTGCAACTTTGAACCTGCTTGAATCATTCCTAGGGCTTTTCCTCACAGCCAGGTAAGGGGCTCTTCACCAGTCCTTGAACTACCCAGAAACACATAAAAGTTTGCTGCCACCACAGGCAATCCCTATCCTGTCACAGACAGAATGCCATCTCATGGTGCTGCCCTTATTTATGATGCAAAGCAAGGATTGATGAGTTCCTCTGGATGTGCTCCCTTCCCCTTGTTTAAATAGTGGAGGTAGCAAAATGAGAAACAGAGTCTTACTTGTGTCATGGAAGCACACTACAGGTGTCATCAACAGCTCAACCAGAGGAATGGTCGTCTCAGAAGAAATATCCATCTGGTTCAGTTCCCATCCAGGAGAAAGACACTGGAAACATGGAGGTTGATTGGAAAGAAGGTTTAATGATGAACAGAACCACATGAGTTCTGGGCAGCTGACCACATGAAGTTGAGAGTGGGTTTTTTTTATACCTTCTCTTGGGCTTTGCACTTGAGCTTCCTGTTCCTATGCAATAATATGTATTCTATTGGCTGTTGGCAGACTGCCATGGGGCCATGTAGGGGTTATGTAGGGGTCATAGCTGGCTCTATAGGCAAAGTACAAATTCTAGGTGTTTGTCTGAGCTATGTTTGGTTGAAGTTTGGTCTGTTCTGAGGGTGATGCAATGTCTGAAATACCTTTAGGCGATTGTGCAATGTAGTGAGCTCTGTATCTTCTGCTAAATGGTAGTGGGTTAATCCTATTATGTCCTAAAGGATAATCCAATCATCTTGGAGCTGAAGATCTTTTGTTTTCTAGATAGGCTGGCCCAGTCTTTCTTAATGGGCACAAAATATCTGCTGGGAGGGGGGGGCTATTAAGAGTGAGTCTGTTTCCTGCCTCTAAAAAAAAACATTTCTCCATTTTTCATTTAGGGAAATATAGTATTCTGCCTTTTTAATATTCCTCAAAATATTTCATTCTTCTAGGAGGGGGATGGCTTCCCACAGTTTGTAATCAGCTGATATCAGGTAATGGTGGGAGAAATAAACTCAGGATTTTAAACACAGGTGAGGTGCATACATATTGCTAGAATCTGGAGCTTCCTAGACCTATTTAATATCTTCAAGTAAAAGCATTGTTTGTACCCAAACTATGTTCCTGATTTTCCAGCAACAGCTCTTGAGTCCTAAAGAAAATGGGAAAAATTGCAGAATCTACAGGAAATAGAAAAGTATTATGTTTGTGAAACTTGCATAGTTGCATATGAATGTAATAGAGCACGTAGGCATAGAAAGTCTGTAAGTTTTTGCTGAATAGGCATGAGTCGGTTAAATGCCAAATAAGGTATTATGTAGTTTGTGGACTAATGTAAATGTGATTAGTATTTGAAAGCAGAGCCTCTCCTTTCTACCTCTGAATGTAACTAATTAATATTCTCTATACCTCAAGGTGTAACTGATCAGTGTTTTCTTTGTTGTTTATACCGGTAAATAGGCTAAAGTGTAAATGAGTGTGTTCTTGCTTTGTTTAGGTTCCTCTTTTGAGAGAGAGGTAACTCTTTTGCTGCTGCCCATCAATAAATGTACTTGTTTCAAGAAGATTTTCTTACTATACATCCGGTGATTTATTTGATCAGCCATCCCTGAGCTAAAAACCATTGGGTCAAACAATCCTGACACTTCTTCTCAGACATCAGATGGCAAGGAAACATCTATTACAGGTAGATGTTACTGGTGGCCATTCTAAGTTAACAATGGTACTGAAAAAAGTGACATGACTGTTTTTCACAGTTATGACCTGTGCAGCATCCCAATGGTCACGTGATCAAAATTCAGACACTTGACAACTGGTTCATATTTATGACCATTGCAGAGTCTCAAGGTCACGTGATCTCTTTTGCGACCTTCTCACAAGCAGAGTCAAGGGGGGAAACCAGATTCCACTTAACAACCGGGTTGCTAACTTATCAACTGCAGTGATTCACTAACAACTGAGGCAAGAAAGATTGTAAAATGGGGCAAAATTCACTTGATGAATGTCTCACTTAAACAACATAAATTTTGGGCTCAGTTGTGGTCATAAGTCAAGGACTACCTGTAATTACTGCAGTAATGCAGGATGGGAATGGGGAGCAAGAAACTAGGGTTTAGCTATCTGATAAAACTTACTCTGATCTGACACAGTTCTTTGCATGGGTAAATTCAAAGAGAGCCTGGCAGTCAGCTGATAGCTGCAATATCTTCTATTCCAGAAGATCACTGAATGTTTGCTTAAAAACAGGCTCAACATTTGTGTGATAAATTTGTGTGATAAAGCGAGAGAGAGAAAGAGAGAGGGAGGGAGGGAGGGAGGGAGGGAGAGAGATTCCCACCCACCCCTCCTGCTTCACTGGATGACTGCCCTCACTGATTCCATTGATCAGCTCTCCTTAGAATGATCTGATCTTTAAACTCTGGGATTCTACTGCCCAGAGAAGAATGATTCTCAAAAAACACCAGAAGGGGATTGGAGGGAAGACAGCATAGCCACACTAGCCTAAAGGGATTAGTGGACTTTTGTATGTTAGTTCATATGCCTTTGACTCAGTACTGATTCCTGATGACTATCTGAACAAGTCGCTGCAGTTTTCTTGGAAAGATTTCAGAAGTAGCTTGCCATTACCTCCTTCTCAAGACTGAGAGAAAGGTATTAGTCAAAGGTCACCCAGCTGTCTTCATGCCTACGACAGACTAAAACTCACAGTTCTCCTGGTTTCTAGCCATCACTGCACCAAACTGTCTAAAAGGAATTGGTAGGGGGCTGCTATCCCACCCCCAGGGGTTCCACATCTGAATCACCAGTAGAATGCAAAATCTACATTAGGATGAGAAACAAATTATTTTACTTTAACATGGATACAACTAAGGATGATTTAAAGCTGCCTCAGGTATGAGACCGGATGAAAGCAAAGTCATGCAGATACCACAAAGGAAGAGGTTGTCACGGCATGTCTGTGCTCCATTTAGATAGTGAGGAAATGGAATGCCATTTTTCCTTGTTTCACTGATGGAAAAAGTGAACTGTTATACTGTATATAGTTTACTCAAAGTATTCGACCCTACTTAGATCAGGAGGCTCTCCTCACAGTCACTCATGTCCTTGTCACCTCACGATTAGATTATTGCAACACGCTCTACATGGGGCTACCCTTGAAAAGTGTTCGGAGACTATAGTTGGTCCAGAATGCAGCCGTGCGAGCTATTGTGGGTG
Organism: Pituophis catenifer annectens; assembly: GCF_029215685.1. NCBI lineage: Eukaryota > Metazoa > Chordata > Lepidosauria > Squamata > Colubridae > Pituophis > Pituophis catenifer. The sequence continues at coordinate 179,233,578 of NW_027256881.1, forward strand.
CACCTAGATACACCCACATTACACCAATTCTCCGTGAGCTGCACTGGCTCCCTATCGGTCTCCGGACACAATTCAAGGTGTTGGTTATTACCTTTAAAGCCCTACATGGCTTAGGGCCAGGCTATCTTTGAGACCGCCTCTACCACATAGCTCCCAATGACCGGTAAGATCCCACAGAGTTGGTCTCCTCCAGGAACCCGTCAGCTAAACAATGTCGGCTGGCAGGCCCACAGGGGAGGGCCTTCTCTGTGGCTGCCCCAGCTCTCTGGAACCAATTACCTCCTGAGGTCTGGACCGCCCCCACCCTATTGGCCTTCCGGAAAGCGGTGAAGACCTGGCTTTTCCGGCAGGCCTGGGGCTGTTGATCTCACTGCTCCAATCTTGCGAGATCCGGCTATGAATGGAGTGTATGGGTTTTTAAGGTTTTTTTAAAACAACTTTTATGGTATATTGTTCGCATTATTTTTTGTTGTAAACCGCCCAGAGTCCCCAGGGAGTTGGGCGGCATAGAAATGCGACAAATAAATAAATAAATATTCCAACAGGAATTGGAGAATGGGGAGACAAAACATGCTGTAGTGGCCCAAGTTTATTTCCTGAAACATCAATCAATCCATTTTGATTCCAAACCACCCTAGCAAGTTATTTCTCTCTCCTTCGTCAATACGGAAAATAACACTGCCAACCTCCCAGTCTCAGCTTTGCAAACTGGGCTATAGAGACTGTTCAATAGGATGGCTCTGTCCAATCACCAGAACAAAACATAACATTGCAACAGTCACAGGATCACAGGAAAAATAAAATATAGCAGCATGAACTACACTACTGCCAGATATTTTATTTGTTTGAAAATGTTAAAAAGCCTGGGAACCTATTGAGTTTGCAGCTCTCATAAAATTCTCCAAAGGATCTGTACAATCTTCTCATTTGCCATCTAGTTGCTGGAATTTGGTTGTCAAGTCCTTGTAAATAGTTTCCAGTTATCTAAAAGTTAGCTAAAAGGGTTAACATTAGGAAATTGAATAACTGACAGATGAAAACTATTCAGCAGTGCATATAGTTAAGATTTATGGATGTACAAGGGCTACTAAGTCTTGATTGCAAAAATCCATCCCCAAATTATCTGGTATTAGTGTTTGTGTTACTATTGATTGGCAGCTTCGAAAATATTTTTCAAATCAACCTGTTTACCTTCATTACCTTCATTACAAAATTGTACCTTCATTTTTAGTCCACTCAAACTTCAATTTTAAAGAAGAAATATCAGGTAGCAAATGAAAATTATATGTTCTCCTGTGTGCCAAGGTCTTTTTAAAAAAAAGCTTTGGTCATTGCTAGAGTTGGAATATTTTACTTTTTAATTTATGTATTTAATTTATGAAATATAAATTTACATCTTTGTCTCTTGTGCCACATAGTTCCTGTATTTCCTCTCCCACTGTTTCATAAGTTCATGCTTTTTATTTGGTGATATCTACTTTTTGAATAGAGCCCTTGGTATATCACATTAAGATTGAAAGTGACTCTGATCTTAAATAAGAGGTTCTCCCTTGTCCTTGCTGGTATCAGGTGAGCCTACCTAGAAGGTAAATTCTAAAGGCAAGATGTCAGACACTCCTCCCATTTAAAACTGAACAGCTGAATGTTTTAACATATTCATGATGCTTTCTATCTCTATTATGTCCTCACCTCCTGCTTCCGTTTCTACTCTCACTGCTACAAACACTACTAGTACCATTGCTACTACTGCTGCTGGAACTGCTCCTAATTTCATTTTCTAATGGCTCTTACACTCTGTCTCATTATTTTTGCTTACATCCTGTTCACCGTCTCTTGGCTGAATACCTTCACTTTCTCTTTTCACTAGCTCAGTTTCCTCAGTTTGGTTTATCTGTCTGCCTGACATTCTCTTTAACTTTGGCTTCCTCCATTTATGTTTTTCCTTAGGCAATGACCATGACCACATCTCTTGGTACTGACGGGGTGCATACATATTCTAACCTCATTTGCAGTGAACTGCTCAGGAGGTATACCTTTATTACACCTTTCAGGTCTCCTAGGTATAACTCTGTTTGTTTGCCTTGAGCTTTCCTTACTTACAGGATACACTCTGGACTTTGACTCCTTACAAACAGCGTAATCTAAATATGCATTGCATTTCTTTATCCTAAGTCCCTCAGCTAGGTCTGGCATCTTTTGCAGTACTCTAAAACTTGCATCCCCAATCTCCTGTGCTATAAATGTACACAATTGTCATGTGTGGGAATGTTTGTAAGTGTTTGTGCACAACTATTCTCCTGCCTTCTTAGAATGTACAGACCATCCTTCTTAACCCCTCGTGCACGAATTCTTCCACCTTTCCTGATGGAATACTGTCCTCCTGCAAACAGTATTTCATACCCTTGACTGTCTAACCTGGAAATACTTAACAGATTATGATCTAATTCAGGTACATACAATACATTGTCTAATGTTTCCCCAAGCTCAGGTACACAGACTTTCCCTTTCCCTTTAACAGCAGACCATTGTCCATTAGTCAAACTAACAAATGTTTGCTTAGCTGGTCTCAAGCCAGAAAACATTCATGGATTATTAGCAATATGCTGACTTGCTCCACTGTCCAATACCCAAGTATTCCTGGTGTTTTCAGACACTGTTGCTGCCAGGAAAACCGATGATGAAGAACCACTCCTCTTGTGTTGAGTAGCCCTATGCCCTTCTCTCGCTGCTCCTATGTTTCTCCTCTCAGGGCCGAGTCTCTGGAGATGTTCTGTAGAACCACATGTGTAGCACCACTTCACTGTTTACAGTCTCAGCTGCTCTGCTGGCATTCTGGGATGTTGCAGATATTGACCTGTGCTGAGCATTATCTCCTCCCTTTCCTAGTCGCATCTCCAGTCATTTCTGTTCTTCTTCCAACAATCAGCCAGCCAAATAAGCCATGGTTAGGTCCCTCTCTTGCATGGACTCTAAACTAGTTTCAAGAATGTCCCTGAAGTGTCTAACAAACTGAGCATCACATACACCTTGTGTGCCTCAATAAATGTCATTCCTTTTTCCTCTAGCTCTAGGACTGTCTTTCTCATAGCCTGCAGATGTGTGGACATGCTTTCCCCTGGCTTCAGTTGTGCTTTATACAGTCTCCTTGTCAGCAACATTTTACTGCCCGCAGATTCTCTAACATACACACTGCACAATACCTCCCAGCACTCTTTCACAGGCTGGAGACCCCTTATGTGTATCAGCTGACTGTCCTCTAAAGCCAGAATTATGCTGGCTAATGCCTTTTCATTTCTTCTCCGGTCCCCATCATCCAGGACTGCTGGTGGATTAGTACCTATTGTCCACAACTCCTCCCTTTGCAGGCACATCTCCATCTTTACACTCCAGGAGAGGTAAATTTTTCTCATTCAGCCGAGACACCATGAAACCTCCTTCCATTACACTGACAAAAGCCATGTTGCCTGTTTCCATTACAAGCACTAAGAAACCATGATGCACAACCCAATTGACTCTGGTGCAAGCTCTCACTGGGTTTCCCTTCTCTATGGTTTCTCTAGTCACTCTGGCCTTCTCTCTGGACTGGGCCCGTAGCCTGTCAGAGTGCACACAGTGTGACTATTTTGAGACAACCCAGGAGCAAAAAACAGTAAACAGTGGTTTGCCTTTCAAATAGTGGTTTATTTACAAGGAATATATACATACACGTACTAGGCAAAGTCAGGCAATCAATCATTAACTATAGCACGAAAGCACACAGAGAGAG